>NC_056732.1:619970794-619988294 GCF_019279795.1 Protopterus annectens | reverse complement strand
GAATATCACAATCTTTTTCCCTCCCATCTCCTCTAGTTTCCTCCACTAGCTTTGCATTAAAATAAGGATTTTCTTTATAGTCCAAACTCCATATATTCCATCCTGTATAATTGTATACAACATCTTATTAAATAGTTTGCCTTTTGTTAAGTATATCTGTCTAGTCAACAAATTCATAATTCTAACTTTCTTTTCATAAACAATTCATGGTCCCCTTGCCACTCAATTCCTGCTCTTAACCTTTATGTGTGCCTAAATACATTTACTTACCACACTGATGCCTTTCCTTTTCATTGTCCATACCTATATACCATCCACCACTCGGTCCAATTTTCATAAATGTGTGCCATTCCCCTGTGTTATTTTGCTTTTAACCCTGCACACACACCAGTTAACCTCTTGACCCCTTTCCTTCTGTAATATTATTCTCATCATCCCCAAAAGGCAACCAAATAGCTGTATGATCAGAAAACCTATATTTTATAATCACTGTCCTCCTCCTTCACGGTATTAGAAAACATAAAAAAATCTGCTCAGTTTGTAGAGTACCCCCTGACTCACTTCCCTACTGTCATTTAAAAAATATATATTTCATTACAGATCTTAATATCACAATTAACATCACTTACGATCACAATATCTCTCAGTTAACCAGAACTCAAGCAACCAGAACTCTCAAGTAACCAGAAAATAAAAATTGAAGAAATGCAGTACAATTTTCATGCGTTGCACTTTCTGCCCCCCCCACCCCACCCGCAGAAAAATACCTCATGTTTTTAGAGTTTTAGTGTTTTAAAAAGGAAGATAGAAATACATTCCCTCTCTCCCCAACCTAAGAACAAGTCAAACCAAGCAAATAGTATCGGGTACAGTATTATTCAGGCCTATTTTTAATAGTAACCCTCAAGCAACCCGAAACTACAGTTATCTGGCATCTACTAATCCCCATGGGTGCCAGTTAACTGAGAGTTTACTGTACTTACTCCTATGTATGTTAATCTTTTCTAAAAGCTGTGTCTTCTCTTTCACAGCAGTATAGGCATATATAAGTATAATTATAACTATCTATCCTTTAACCACCCTAGCAACATCCTTCTTGGCTCTACCCCACTACCATGTTTAGAAAGTTTATCCCACTACAGTTAATTAATAATGACATCACTGAGCATATATTCCTATGGATGCTCCATACCACTTTTCTACCCCAAGTTTTCTGAAATAGTTTTTGTAATATGCAACTTTCCCTTCAATGATTCCTTTGTGTTTTATCACATTCATTTGGCAAATGTGTATCTCCTCTACCTTCACTCATGAGTAAGATTACAAAGTGCTTAAACTGCTTTACATAGGTAGCTGCTGCCCTCACACACACACACACACACACACACACACACACACACAGACACACACACACACACACACACACACACACACACACACACACACACACACACACACACACACACACACACACACACAAATATAGACACACCAACACCAGCAAAGATGACGGCTGTTTAAGGCCAAGAGGTTAACAACATCTGCAAACAATAAAAATGCAATCCTCATATCTCAAAACTAGATACTTAACAAATGGTCACTCTTTTTTTATCTTGTTCATGAAAATCCCAAACAGTAGGGAGGATAAGACACATCCTTGGTGGAGTCCTATGTCCACATTGAATGTATTCAACATAATGTTCCAACTAAGCATGTATCAAAAGTTGTGAAACCTTTTATTGTTGTAGAACCTCACAAGAGGCATCCAAGGTTGTGCAGAAATGTGCTTTTGTCAGTTCCACAAAACACATGTAGTTAGTACTGGCAAACCCCAAGACTTCTCCAGTTTTGGAGCAAGGATAATGAGCTCATCAGCTTTTCTATGACCAAGATGAAATCCACACTGCCTGTCCTAAATTAGAGATTTCACCATAACATGCAGTTTTCTTATCAACACTCTGGCATAGGCTTTTTCCAAGAATGTTAAGAAGCACACCCTCCTGTTCCTCTCATTGCCCCCGTTTTCCAGCCCACAAATGCTTTCACTGACTTCCATGCAGAAATGAAAAGAAGCATTAACCAAAACACCCCAGTGATATCAAATACTTTCACTATTTCTAATTGGATTTTCTCAAATATTGTTTTGCCATTATAGAACTCTTTAATTGTCACAGTTCCAATAACTGCTTTGGCACTGTATCCTCAAAGGAAGGCATATTAATCAGGTTTAGGAGTTTCTCAAAGTGTCTCTTTTACTTCTAATGATCCTCAGCTGTGGTCAGTGGTTCTAAACACTTGTTTAGAACAGGCAGAGTTATGAACCCACTGAATCACAAACTGAGGCCTATCATAAATCACTCTCCATGACCTTAGCAAACATATGCTATATCTGGACCTTCAACTGCATAACTGTCACAGTTGCTGCCTTCCTGTTCTGTGACAACTTATTGGTCAAAACTGGAGACCACCCTTCCTCTCTGAGAACATTGCATGAAAAGCTTCGTTAACTTGATGACTCCCATTACTGCTGATGAATCCAAGAGGGGTCCAAAGATAAACAGCATGAAAAACACCACCTATATTTTACCTAAATCTCATTGCTATTTCATCAGCTGCTGAGATTGAACATGATCCATTCAAACACTGCAACCTCATTGTCCTCCAACATATGGAATAATCTCTCCTCTAGTGGGGAGTTGAACTCATCCCACACTGAACTGTTTGTTAGGTATTCTGAGGGTAACCCATTACATTTTGAATTCCTGGGTTTGTCCTGCCAATTTCCCCAGTCATTTGACTAACCTCACCATCAACTGGTGATCAGTTGATAGCTGAGCTAATCTCTTAACTCAAGTATCTGAAACATGCAGTCATAAGTCTGACAGTACAACTGTAAAATGAGTCATTGTTCTTTCCCTTACGGTGTTCTGGTACCAACTACACTTATAAGCAGCCTTGTGTTGAAACATGATGGTTGTTATGAACACACCGTGACTAGCATACTAATAGCAATTAACCACTGGGATTCTAGTTAAGCAGCTTGCTTATTTAGATAATGAGCTAGTCTGGTCCATTGAATTTAGCCATGCTGCAGGCCACAAGAGCAAGTTTTATAATATATATATATATATATATATATATATATATATATATATATATACACACACACACACACACACACACACACACACATGGGTCCTAGTTAAATGATCGAAGTTCAGAACTTAGAATTTGATATGGCCGAAACCATATGATCGAAGTTCTAAAACTTCAAACATTTAAATGGAGATGTCCATAAAGTGTGGAATGGGAATATTCCCTTTTCCTCGCTGTAGTGCAATCTCGAAGTTGGTATATTTTAATAGTGGGGGTTGTGGGGTGCAGCGGGGCTTGCCCACCCTGCATATATGTGTTTTAATTTGTTTCTGTTTTTTTTTTCTTTTTTTAAATGTTTGAGATTACAAAACTTCAATCACATGGTCCTAACCATAAGAGTTCGAAGTTTTGTAATTTCGATAATTCAAAATAGACCCATATATATATATATATATATATATATATATATATATATATATATATATACAGAGACAGACAGATAGAGAGAGATGTATGTATAGCTAGATGTAGATATAGATATAGATATAGATATAGATATAGAGATACAGGCATACCTATAGGTAGTTAATCAAGCACTGCATTTCAAAGCTGGAGAGAAAACCAGAAAATCTACAGAAAATCAATGAAGACAGAAGAATAGCAAACCAAGTCCACACAGAGTGACTGGAGGACAGTATTGAACACTGGACATCGAAGCTATAAGTCTGGGCTCTTTCCACTGAGCTCCCGAGTGTTTCTCACACTCTTGTTCTCTTGTTCTCTAGGTATGGCCATCATTCTCCATATCAGCACCGAAATCTCTTAGTAGGTCTGCACATTCAGCCAGTGATATCCTCTTACACACCACACCAAATTTCCAAGAAGTCTAAAAACTCCAAACAGCTGTTGAAAGCACAAACACAAACAACAGACTGAATTTTCCATTCTACATCTCTCAACAGCAGTGAGATGACCTTTTTATCTACTGGCACAGACTATGGTTGTGTAGCTACCAGTTATGAGGTTATGAATATTCTATTATGCACCTGTGACATACACGATGAGCTCTAGTTGTGTTAAATTTTTGTGATTCACAGAATCACATCATGGTGAGGTCAGCAAAAGGCATATTCATATTTAAAAGGGTCTGATTACACAGTAATAAGGTGGCAAACTTCAAGCTGTACTTAACTTTAAATCCATGTTGGTTTGTTGTTTTATTACAAGATACCATGACAGACAAGATATTCTTATATCTTCCTCAGCTATCTTTTTGAATAATTGACTCAGGAAGGAAAAATTGAGTTTTGACAGTCATTTTCAATTTTTCTGTAGTCCCCAAAATTGGGAATAATAATTAACCACCTCACGCACTCAATTCAAAAACAACCTTAAAGAATATCTCACAACACAATGGTTATGTCCTTGTCGTGCACCTGACTAACTACATATCTCATACCCTACTACTCCCACTTCCTCCTAGCCCATTTCTCTTATCCAGATCTCTAAAATCACTCATTCCTAATATCAATGAGGATTATACCTGATCTAGTCTATTTTACATTCCTATGTGAAATTAATCCTATGTATAACCAACAGCATGATCTTTCTCCTATATAATTTCTATGCCATTTTTTCATCTTGTAAATATTATTTGTACTCTCTTTTTTTTGTAACACTATTTTGTATCTATTTGAACATGTACTGACTATTTTGTTTGTTTGGAGCTTTTCTCCTCGGGCCTCTACTAAAAATGGATATGTATCCAGCTAGACTAGCCCGGTTAACAAATGTAAAATAAATAATAAAAATAAATAATTTTGTCTGTTCTCAAGTGCAGGGAACCATCACTGACATCAAGGATATATTATACAAGAGTATCAGCCTGGCAACATTATATACATTTATCTTCAGGAACAGAGAATACAGTCATACTGGATTTCTGTAATGCAGTTAACTGGTTTACATTTCCTTTACAGGCAATCTCATTATTTTTCTTAACAGAAGAATATACATTTCATAAACAGCTGCATTAAAGACAAACATAATGTTACTGTGTTTGAAGTGTCAGTTTCAAAACGATATTTAAAGAGATCAGCAAGGAAAGATGCAAAGGACAAAGGACCATCCCAGATTCTAATGTTAAACTTTCCAGTTTTGGTTTCCATTCCAGAAATGCAGTTTCATTACAGCATCTCCAATAATTCCCTGCTAGTATAGATGATAGAGTCCTAACAGAAGGGCATTTCCTCCAATAATTATCCACCCTTCATTCACTGTCAGATGTTATATGGTCAAAATAGGTTCTGTGAGAAGCAAATACTTCATTTGCCTCCATAGCAGATCTCTTTCTTTTATTCTTGCTTTTATACATTTCTAGAGATGCTTCTTGCTATTGGCTTTGACTCATCTAGTTTTGAGAAGACATTGCATGTATGCAGGAGGATCAGCCTGGAATTAAGATAATCAGGAGTATCAGCAACATTTTGTAGTTGGTAAATAGGGTTTGTCTGAGTTCAGTAAGTTTACTCCCCAGACTGTCTTCACAAGTGGAGGATCGGTCCCTGCAAGAGTTTGCAATTATGGGTCCAGGAGGAATGAACAAGTTTGAGGCAACAGTCACTGAAAATACTGTGTAGACCTTTGGCCCAGTGGCATGGAGGGGTGAAGCCCTAGATGCTAGTGCAGAAGATTAAGGCTATGAACAGCTTCCTGTAGTCTAGGGTTTGATTCCCTCAGCCTCCATTTGCCTACTGCTCATCTCTGAGCAAATCACTAAAGCATTCAGTGCTCTAGGGCAATTAAGAAACTGGGTTAGGCCAGTGATCTCCTGGACTGCATGTCTAGCAAACTAACTATGAACTACAACCCAGATGATCAAAGTCTGACTAGCAGCTTGGGCACTGGGAGGGCCAAGGCAAGCAGTGTGGGACTAAGTGGCAATGCCAGCTCAACCATACTACAGGGAGTGAAGTATTTACTCGCTGTGCCACTGGCCCCAACAAAAGTTTTGAGGGATTGGAAGCAGCTACTTGACTGGCATGACTTGTGTCACACACACATCAGGGGAATATTCTCTGGAACATATGGAGACATGCAAGGAACCTTCTAAACAGAAGCTCAGCTATAAACACCAGCTGCTGTAGGGAAGAAGTAGACAGGAAGAGAGGGAACCATTATATAAATAAAGGCCTACCAGCTCCTGACTCTCACCTCCAAAGGGGAATAAATGGCCTGATAATCTTTTATCCTGCCAGGATAAAATGGGGCACACCTTGATGGGGAAATTACTAGGCTGGCTAACGCTCCACTGCAGGAACAAATGATAAAACATGGTGACTGGGGCTGAGAATAAAAAAAAAAGTAGTGTAAGATTCCATTTAGAATGCCACATTTGTGTCTGTTAATGAGTATCCACTTTATCAATAATTGTCATAGGAATGCAGATTATGCGTACTTTTAAGAAGGTAAGGTAAGTCACCCAGTCAGCTTTTTAGCTGGCCTTGAATAACCTTGAGCGTGATATAATTTAGCTTCACAATACTTTTTCTGTCAGAAAATACTGTAAATGCCCTCAGGAGATTATCCATTATTTCAAAAGTACCTGGAGGGAAGATAACCATAGGCAATATAAACTTGTATTACTGTTCCAACAAAGAGATTAGCTCCTACTGCCCAGATGAGTCTGTTATCTCCTAACTAATGAAACTGCCTAAAGCTACTACTTGTATGTGTTTGTGAAAGCCCTACAAGGCATCATTACCTGTGTAGTTGCAAGATTTATCATAGAAACAAACTATTGAAGAAAACCAGGTGGACAGAGATGTTATGCTTGAAACAGGTTGTACAGGTAGTAAGATTGCAGATATGTTTGCAAGTATTAAGCTTATCAACCTTATTTGGAAATCTGTAATGGATTTAGTTACATGTGTTTAGCAAGTATAAACCTGAGTGCTTGAAGAAAATTCAGCAGACTACAATTTTTTATATTGCAGGATAGAGTTTGCATTCCCTGAAAGAGACTAAATCACAGAGGTCAGTAAGAGATATGCCCATATGAGTCAGGCCAGCATAGGTAATGTGCCCTGATGCTGAGTTGCTGTAAGAGGGAGTGGATAGTATTCCCCTAAGCCAGTTAGACAGGCCCAGGTATGATTTATTTTTATTTAACATTTGTTTACTGGGAAAGTCCAAGTGGGACACAGCTCATTTTCAGTGCATGCCTGGGGAGGAATGTTCCAGACACATATCTTTGGAATGTGGGAGAAAAGCAAAGCACCCTGAGGAAACTCACGCAAATGCAGAGAGGACATGCAGACTCTTCACAGAAGGCACACCAGCTGAGAATCAAACCAGAGAATCTCTTGCTGTGACGCAACAATGCAAACCGCTGCACCACCCACTGATTTACAGACAAGAAGAATACATATAACTACAGGGAGGTGTTCCTGTGATGCATTTTATAATGTCATTAGCCAGCTGCAATCCTGTGTAAGACCCTCCTGTAGTTTTGTGCAAGATTGTGCAGTACACCTGATAATGAGGGCTATAATATAAATACTATGAGTAGGACTACATAGAAATGTGCAATGCATGAGTGCAAGATACAGCAGCTATACAACAAAGCTACAAGGCTAAAGTAAAAGTCTTGATAAATAGACCGAGATGCAAGTGGTCTACCAGAATTACAACACAGTCATAAATCAAGACCTTCAACTCAAAAGTAAGCGCAAAGAAGGAAAAAACAGTGTTCTTAAAAGTAATTCAGTACTTCATGCATTCACTAAACAGTGTGCTCAAATGTTCAGCAAAAATAGAAAAAAATGAAAAGTGCAAAGCACATGACAGCAGTCTGCATCATAGTCTAGAGTACAACATTGTAAAAAATATCTAAAGGGTTTAGATATAATTCATAAAATTATCTATCCCACAAAAATAATCTCTCATAAATATTAGAGGCCCAAAGACAAATCCTCCTTTATTATTAGCCTAGATATTATCAAACATTTACAGTCCTTAATAGTAGTCAGTGAGAAGAGCTTAACATAAATAAGAATAGTCAAGTGTCTGATATATTAAACCTACCAGCAAACAACCAAACAGAAAGGTGACTGATACTGAAAGTGTGAATCAGACTAGATTTCATTGACATACATCCACAGTTAAAGAACAAAACAGAGCAACCAGAGACAACCAAACTGCCAGTTAAAGAAAATGTAACAAACCTGCTGTGATTCTTTATTGTAATTCCTGAAATTGTAATTTATAAAACAGTGGTCTTATTTAAACTGTAAGACACCTTCTGATAATTAAATCCCAATTTAACCATGATTTATAAATTGCATGGCTTCATATTTTTTCACAGTGTATGACAATTATCATTCTTAGCCAGAGTACTGAATGCTCTTTGCATTGTTATACTGATTCTGCTTATATTATGGTGTGTAATTGCTGCAAGCTGAATTTGCTTAATAACATACTGACAGTTAAGAAAGAAATATTAATGGCTCTGGGGCACAAGTGTAGCACCAGGTAAAGCAAAATAATTAGAGTATGCATGTACACAGGAAGGAGGTGGCTCACTTCCCCAATGCATGTTTCACTGAATGTCATTCCCTGGAACAAAAATAACTGTAACTGTATTCAGCAAAAATAAAATATTTAAGGTAAAATATTTATGCATGGGAGACCCCCTGGTACCGTCTCTTAATTGTAAACTCTTCCAGCATCATTGCACCTTGGAGAAAAGTGCAATTCCTGTTTTGGTCAGGGTCATTGAAGCAATGGCATTAAGCAAAACCCTCACTGGAAAAAAATATCAGATTACCATACAGGAAGAAGAGCAGACTACAGTATTCAGAAATAGCAGCTAATAAATAAAAATAAGGAAGGTAAAGGGAGGCATTCTAAGGAAACGACTGCAATGACTTATAGGAATTAGGAATTAATTAGAAATGAGGCCGAGGTATAGTGGCAGACAAAAACCTACACTGACTTATTGATCATCAAGAAGCTGGCAAATTTAACATTTTAAAGTTGAATGTTAGAGGTTTGTAAGCTAATTTCATCACTGTAGAACTAGGCAGCAGCCATTCAGCCTTACATATCTGAATTCATATAATATGGTTTATTTACCTTACTATTTCAGGAAATTTAAGTTCTTGTACTTTTGCTCACATATGGATTTTGATCTCACCTACCTCATATTACTTTACTGTTAATCCTGAAAGCTTTTGATTTCCACTTTAAATCTTTTAAGCCCACTTTTCCTGTTCTTTTGCAGCTCTGTTATTGTTTCCTTTTCTGGTCCAGTGATTAACATACCACACTGATAGCAACAGGAGTGGGAAAGCAGTCCCAATGGCTCAGAATCCTGTTAAAACTGATTATGAGCCAAAGCATCTTTTTCATTGTCACATTTTTCTCTCCCTGGCCTTGTTATTCAGTGTCATACCTTTCACAAGTCATGTCTGAAATTTATGTTTCCATATTGTGCTACCATTTCTCTATCTTCCAAAAGTGAACAAACGTGATCTCTGCAGCCATCTTCATACCAACGCCTTTCAGCACACCTCACCATTTTAGAACATCTTCTTTGTGCCCTTTCATTGAGTCTAATATGACCTGAAAGTATTGCTAACCAAAACTAAATACAGAGGTATAATCAGTATCCTTTACAAGATGTGTCAATTACTTATCACCCCTTAAACTGCTCAAAGTGATTGAGAAAATGAGTTGTAACTCACAAATACTTTTCAACTTGGGCATTCAGTCCTACCTTATTAACCCATCATACCATGTATGCTCCCTGCTAGGAACTGTATTTACAATGTATATTGCCTTAAATGTTTTCAGTGAATCTTAGTTGTCAACTAACTGCCCATTTCCACAGTTAGTCTAAATCGCTAGTAAACTGCCGTCTTCTCCCTACAACTTTCTCTCCCATTTTTTTCATCCTTTCTCTGCTTAGAAATTCCTGCTCCAGTTTTTGTGTTATCAGTTAATTTTACTTACTTTTTGTCCCTATGGTATATCTACTATAAATAATCCTTAATTATTTGGTGTGTGGTGTATTAACAATAAGAATACATTCAGTATATTCAAACTAGACATTTGACAGCAATATAAAATATTAAACTTTGTAATGTGACACACTTACTCAAAAATTCAACAGCTCCTTCTTGGAATCAATCCCATAGACAAGAAGAGTTATTGTCAACCAAGCAACCACAGAGGTCTTTACAGAGAGCCAACTAAGGCTTCCCCTAAGAAGTACCAGGTGAGTGATTTGTGTATAAATGAGAAATTCACCACTGACTCGCTATACCTTCGTAGAGAATTAACTTTACTAATCCTACATGCTGACCAGTCCAGAAGTGACACACACACACACACACACACACACACACACACACACACACACACACACACACACACACACACACACACACATATGAACATTTAGTTGCTGAATCCCTAGATTTTCATTTTCTTAGTGAGCATCTTCAGGTTGTCATGCTGGTTACTAATGTCTCTCTCTGGGATTAGTATTAATCGGTGGCTGATAGTTTTATTGCTTTTCCTGTAAAATTCTGATCCTCTACATTTGACCCAATCTGGAAAATAACTACAGCTGTCTTTTTCATAACTGATTGCACAAATAGCTATAGAATGAATACCGTCCCATAATAAACAGTCCCCGGGATTCATGAACCTTGCGCCAGGCGCCCGCATAGCGTCGGCGTGATAAAGCCAAATATGGCCACCGAGCGATTCAGGTATGAACCAATCCCACGTGCACTACCGGCGTGCGCCGGACCTGCGCCGCCCCCGGCATAGGTATGCTAAACACACTGTGTGCGGTATTGCACCATGCAAATGAAGGCAAATATCGATCCACGAAGTGGCGCAGGCGTAGCGTAAGGGCACGGAAATGTAAACCAAGAAAAACGGTTTACATTTACCCAAACATGACCAAGGAGTAATGGAAGGCTGTCAACGTCAGGTATCATACAGGTGCAATATGCCAATGGCAAAAGGCACCGAGAATGTCCAAAGAAAACATGCACAAAATGTAAATAATGACATAAATGTTATGTATGCAGAAACCACAGCAGAACCCCCGGATATGTGCACAGAAGGTGCAAAACAATGAAATAATATGACAAATGTCCTAAAAGAGCAGTATAATACACATCAGCTGCACAGCCACCACACACCATAGTATGTATGGAAAGCCTCAACCCCAGTGCAAGGGTTGTCAAGGAGTGGCGGCAGTGTTCGGCGCCGTAACCATGTATTAGCAGTCAATGCCATGCAAATGAGGCAGATAATAGTGAATCGCAAAACCGGCGCCGGTGTAAGGATGGAGCAAACGGCGCAGCGGTAGTATACTGAGGAGTGGCCTACATGGAATACATGTCAATCGCAGAGGGGTGTGCCACTGTAGGAGGAAGCACATTGGAGGCCAGCAAACATGGGCCGTACAATGCACATCACAGCAGCAGGACCAGCGTGTGAGGAAATAGATGCGCTGAGAGTACATAATGCGCGCACAGATGCATGTGCACGAGGATGACTACATTCCCCAACCCAGTCATGTGACAGCCTCCCCGTCAACAACCACGGATATAGGAAGTTAATGCGGAGAATATGAGGAAATGCGGAAGCAGTGTAATTGGAGCCGTAATGAGCAATCAACACCAATCAATCCAGGAAGGGCAAACGGCGGCAGCTGACAACTCTGCATGCAGACTCCCGCAAAACGGGAAAGGGGAGGCATAGGAATGCAAAGATAGTAGGGGATGTAGTAGAAATGCAAAGAGCAAAGAACCGAAATAGCACAGCCAAGTACAGAGGTAGCATAACGGCGGCAGACAAAATGCATCATATGCCATGTGCCTGCAGGATGCACTGCAGGCAATAGTAGGTGCAACGTGCAGAAACAGTAATGTAAGATGCAAAGCTAAGCCAATGCAGGCAACTGTAATGTAACACTAAAGGCAATACTGTTGCAGTTGCAACGGTAAAACACTGAAGATAATCCACAGATACGGCTGCACAGACACACCCAATGACATCACCGGGTATACAGCACAACAGTATAAAGTGTGAATGCACACAACACACAGCGATTTCCCAAACGCCGCACCATAGGGTGTAAACACACGGGAAACTTTTAATATGTATATGTTGGGTGCCGCCGTGGCCGTGATGCATAGGTATGTGTCAGAGACAGACGGAGTTGCGGAGGAGGGTGCCGACAACTACCGTAGGCCTCATAGGAGAAGGAGAGTGTTCAGACCAAGGGTGACCTACCAGGGGCTTCAAGACCTGGAGATAGTAGAGCGCTACAGGGTGGACAGGGACACATTACAGCAAATAGTGGAGCTGTGCCGGCCACGCCTGAGAACAAGAGACAACAGAGGGGAGCCCATCCCAGTGGACACAAAGGTATGTATGAGCTTGCGAATACTGGCTACAGGTACCTTTCAAAGGCCAACCGAGGATATAATGGGCATCTCACAGGCATCAGCATCCAGGGTACTACACCAGTTCCTGGATGCCATGTTACGACATGCCCATGAGTATATAAACTTCCCCAGATCTCAGGAGGAGTTGGCTAGCAATATGCGCCACTTCCACCGTGTGGCACAATACCCGGAGGTACTGGGTGCGATAGACTGTACGCACATAGAAATCAAGTCACCGCCTGGGGAGCAGGGTAGACGCTACATAAACCACAAGGGATACCCCTCCATCAATTGCCAGGTCGTGTGCAATGCGCAGGGCATTATTATGGATGTGTGTGCTGGCAGCCCTGGAAGCTACCACGACTCCCATATCTGGCATGCCTCACAGCTGTATCAGGTATTTGCCAGGGGGGACATCACACAAGGTCACCTTGTGGGGGATGCTGGCTATGCACTGGAGCCGTGGATGATGACACCCATCAGAAATGCACACACACACACATGCAAGAACGCCATAATGAGGCACACGCACAAACCAGAATAATCATAGAGCGTGTGTTTGGGATGTTGAAATCACGGTTCCGGTGCTTGGATACATCCGGTGGAGCCTTGCAGTACTCTCCAGGCACATGTGCCCACATATTCATAGTATGTTGTATGCTACACAATATGATTCTGCGGAAACAGCTGCTGCAGGGACATAATGGTGTAGGGCCACCAAGCCCGCCACAACTGCCAAGGCAAGCACAGGCACAGGGCTTTCAGTGCCATGAACACACTGTGCCAGCCCCAGTAGGTAGACGGAGGCGTACCCAATATGCCTATGCCTTGGCAAAGAGGGAACGTATAGCACATACTCTGACAGCGTAGGCCCCATGGACTGACACCTCCCTACCTGCACACACAGTGAAATGGACGCCACACAAACATGTCTGCCCATAATGTGTACCGTATGGGCGGACGTGTGACTCCAACATAGGCACCACCCAAACACTGCACACCCAATAGCCAGCGGAGCATGGAACGCTAACACCTCAACCGCACTCCGGTCCTACAGCAGACGGCGTAGCCGTATGCTGCCACTTTCTGCGCAAGTTGACCACATATGTACTTATGTGCATACACAGATACGGAGATAGATATCATCACACACGTAGATATATATGTACACATACACAGATATAAGGTACAACAGGTAAATATGGAATCCCAGGGATGCAAGTTTACAGAGAAGTAAGAGGCGAAATCTCCACATAGTAAACATAGTGAACGACAACCCGATCATCCGGGAGGGTGGGCAGAGCAGGGAACGCCAGCCATGGAAATGTCAACCTGCATCAATGCATATCCGCGGGTCAGGATGATCGCCAGGCCACGGTACAGTAACGGGATATGTGCGTGTCATATTCATAGGATATGGATGCGGAGGTACACACCGCCGCCGGCGCGTCAACGTAGGTACTGTGTGAAACCGTCGGTGCGAAGCAGCAATCATACCTCTCAAGTGTATGTTATTATGAGGAACGCATCGCATTTGGGGTCTAAAACAGTTCATGTTCCTCGAAGTTCCTCAAAGTTCCACATTGAAATAGTCTGTCACACATTCATTGTTAGGAATTTATTGAAATGAAATCCTGGTAAATAGAAATTAATCATATTAATTCATTAAAGGTTCTTCTGTATAAGTAAATCAGCATATTTTAACCATCCTATGACCTTCTTAGCTGAAGTTGTTAGTAAGCCATTAGTATGTGTTCCACATTTTGCCCATTTGTCCCATATTATGAAGGTGTGTGTTCCTCATTTTGGAAATGGAAGGTTGAGAGCTATGGCGGCAATATGTGTATGTGTGAGGTGAGGTTGTCGTGTGTTCCGCTGTGTGTGTGTAATGTGTGTGCCACTGTAAAATGTGTATGTAGGTGACATGTCACAGGCGGAGAGGAATAACATGCGTAGGCATACAGTACAGGAAACATAGGCGTATGTACAGCAGTACCCACAAAGTAGTAGTGACAGCTCCTCAGTGGTTAGGCGTGTGGCGACGTAAAATGATGCAAAGCGGAAATGTCCCAGAATGTACCACAGGACCATAGCCAACAGGAGATTCAAAGGACGCATGTACAAACCATGACCATATGTATGGCGGCCATATGGTAGACTCAACACGATACGTCGGCAACGTTACACAGCATCAGGCATGTACGGCAAAAATACGCATGTGCTATCCCGGCAATGATCGTGGCCACCTACCGTCCCGTAAATACCGCTGTGTGTTCCACGACTGTTAAGTAAGCAAGCGCCACACGAATAGGAGGCAACCGGTAGCATACAGGCCGTCCCAAGTACAGGACCACAATCACCGTAACTATCAGTGACAAAATGCCAATGGATAGTAGGCACGTACGAACAACCGCAGATATATAACCGATGTGAAGGAGGAATACGTGCAGGAAGCACACATGCAGGTGATACCGACACCACACGACATCAACAAAACAAACAGTCCCAGAACAACAGACAGGTAACCTGCAGCTCCCCAAGCAGGGATGGAGCACACACAAGCATATCGTGTATGTATAAATGCAAGACCCACACCCCGTACCCGTCACCCACATCCGCAGATATACCCCATCGCACATATCAAAGGGATACCAGCCGAAACCATAGCAAAAACATACAGGCAGTCAATGACAGCGGCATACCCGCAACAAGCCACGTGGGAAACACTAGCAGCAGCCGATGCATCCCTGCATCCGTCGTGTACAGGAATATAACAGCTATGTTACACATCTGAATGCACAACGCCATCGACAGACGCCGCTTGGACACGGACACCCACATGTCGAACAAAATACCATACCCAACACACACAATCCACAGCTAACACCACAGCGAAATGTACCTGACACCACACATAGCGGATGCAGTCACACAAACATGATACAATACATACCATCCCCACTAAGGTATTGCAAATAACCAACGCCCACATGAGGAATGAACCATGGCCTAGTTCCAACGCGTAACGTACGAATGGAGGAGGATCACCGGTGATATGCGCATAAGTACACACCGAGGAACAGCTATTGGCGTGATGAACCCACATGCCTCAGGTAACGACGAATATAAGGAAGACTCCCTAGATATTCAAACCGTATGTTCATACCGAACAAATAGTGAAGACAAAACAAGGAGTATCAAGCAAGTAGTGACGAATACAGAACCAAAGGTCAGAAAGGAATGTCGAACCCACGAGATGTACTGGTGTGTAACGCATGATACGTATGACGAATCTGCACTGTATGTGAATGGTGTGTGTAAGTGAAGATACCTGTCCATCAGGCAGAGAGTGGTGAAAGGTGGTTATGTAATGCTAAGCCGCGGAGCATACAAACGACTGTGGACAATGTGTGCACAGCAGTGGGACAACATGTACACAGCCGGGATAACCCAAGGTCCGCCATAGGGATTTCAAACATAGAACAATGCCACCACCCACGCTGATGCTGGCAGTGGATATCCAACAATGAAGTGCCACAGCAGGGGATAGGAAATGTATGTATAGTGTCACAGCACACATGTGTATGGGCATATACCGTCGATGTCATATGGAATGTGCGCACGACGTGCACGTATGCCTCGCAGTAGGGGTGACCATGTCAATTATGTGTAATGCAAAGCTGTCATGATGGATATGTTCAGAAATCATATACAGTATCACAGGCATAGCATGCATGATGGAGGGATGGCCTAATGTTATGTACATAAACAGGATATGTATGGCCTGCACATATGGGACAGAGTAGTAGCAGAATAGGTACCCGAAATGGAGGGAACAGCAAGTAACTGTGTCCAAACGTTCTGTAGCAGGTGCAATGTGTGCAACAATGATGTCCGGCAGGGCCGTGTGTAAACACATGTGCAATGTACACAGTAGTGTCACCCCCCCCCACAGTAGTGTCCACGGAACAGCAGAGGTGGATGTCAACTGTATGTCTATACAGTACTTCCGCTGTGGTGGTACCATGGGTCTGTGTCACCCTACCAGCAAGGGAGCTATCACATGACCAGTGACACAGTGTGTCCCTGTGGGATGTGCACAGGACCTATGTCCCACAGCACGGTGTGTGTCCAGTCTGTGGAGGTCACACAGACGCCCAGGCTGAGCAATGTGGCATGTGTGCACACATGCAGGGGTGCTCCATTCACCCTGCCCACTGCAAACGCCATGTAGGAGTACTACATGCATCAGTAATGTGGAGAACATGGCCCATGCCAGAGTAGATGCCCCCCTGTGTTAGTGGTATGCAGGTGAGTACAGATGTGTTTCACGACTGTCATTTGCATATGTAAACTGTCTGAGCCAGGTACACATCACGGCATGACTATACTGTGACATGTAAAGTTGTATCCATTGTGTAAGGTACACCACACATGTGTCATTGTAACACTGCCCGCATGTACATGTGTGTATGGCACAGGTACAAGTGCACCCAATGTATCAGCTAGACATACAGTCCAGAAATGTGTGGCCCTGCACATGTGTACCCACGCCATAGTGGAATATGGCAACCACAGCACCATGTGGGGCATGTGTGTGTACAGCAACCATGTACAATGTGATATGCATGTATGGGGACAGTATCCATGTGATACACAGTGCATGACTGTCACTATGCAAAGGTGATGTGTATGCACTATGTGTGATGTAACTGATGCAATGACATCTACATGATATAACTGCCACACCGACACCTGTATGGTTGTTAGCAGTATGAGTAGGTTGAGCTACAATGCAGCCAGGTATGTAGATGTGGTATATGTAGGCATGGACAGTACTCTGTGACAGCATGTAGTGTATGTAAGCAAATAGTGAGCATGAGGGGCCACATGACTGAGGACTGTGCAATGTCACATGTACCTGACATGTT
>NC_056732.1:619894772-619970294 GCF_019279795.1 Protopterus annectens | reverse complement strand
ACTGAAGCTTTTTCACACCTACCAGCACAGGGTATCAAACTCCCGATAATTATGTAGTGCTATCACAGTTTGATGCAGTTATTGGATGCACCACATGGGTTACCTGATGTGGAGCACTCAGAAAATATATGTGAGGGTGACTGACATCTGCAACAGGGATATGGTAGATATACAGTAGGTGTTGTACACGTGCCTGTCTGCATGAACAGGTGCCAGCATCAACACAGGGATGCACACACATTAACACACTTCACAGGGCCAGGCGTGCAACTTATCACTAGTGGGATTGCCACAACAAATCAATGTGCAAGTATCACATACACCACACGGGTCATACGGAGGCTGTATGGGCAAAGAGTATGAGGAGATGTCAGACATAGACAGCATGCTTCAGTATGCCCAGGGGGGTTGTAGTGAGTGTGGATATGGACATACACAACATGCAACACACACACACGAACACACAGGGTGCCAGTTCTGACATGCATGGGTGCATGTCTACATGGGTGTGTGGTACTCAACTGTGCTAGCAGGCTGCACAGGGGTAGGCAATGGGTATACCTTGGCATCAGGCCACATGACAATGGTCTGCATTGTGGCTCAGGCCTGTGCATTTGCCCACACAGGTGGGTATTGCATCCCCCATCCAGTCAACTGGGTGACTATTGTGTGTGGCCAATGCTGTACACCACAACACCACATGCCATGTATGTGTTCCTTAGTCCATGACATGGATGGTGTCTGGGATGTGCACACCTCCCACATGCATGTACAGTGACATGTGGAACAGTACCTGGGGTGTCTGGCCCATGTTGTGAATACAGATTATCATCAGATGTGCCAGTCTTGCATACCTATGGCAGGAACTAGTAATGAGCAGCTGGTTTACCCTTCACCTACATTGATAGCATGCCAATTAGCATTCCCTGATGTCAGTGTCATCTGCCTATACAGGGCATATTGTCAGGCATGGTATGTCCGTTGTGAGTCACATGTAAAGGCACTACAGGTGGTGCAGGTGTCCATTGGGGAACATGGTGGAGGTGCACTGTCTGCATGTATGTGCATATTGGACAGATGGGCAGGGTGATATGCCCTCTGTAGCCCACTGCTATCACTGCATAGTTACTATCAGTGGCCAATATGCAGTGTACTACCCACATATTGACTGTTGCATAGGCATGTGTGTGCGTATGACACATGGATTGAGTGTGTGCTCTGGGTAATAGTGGGGTTGCTAATGTTGATTGGCTGGCTTTGATGTCACATGTATGGATATGGCTTTGCACTCCAGCCTCCCAGCTCATTTACATCTGTTATCCCTGTATGGTTGACATTGTGATATATAGTAGGGCCACCATAAAAGTAATCAGCAAAACCCCCTCCACATTGGCCACAGGTGTCACACACTCACTCTACACAGGATACATCACACACACACACACACACACACACACACACACACACACACACACACACACACACACACACACACACACACACACACACACACACACACACACACACACACACACACACACACACACACCTGTCATGTCTGGGAGTTGAACCGCTACCTAACTAGTTTATTACACTACAGCATTATGCAGTTATAGTACACGCCATGGACATTATTGGAGTACTTCTTCCCCAAAGGTATATTTCACAGTGACTGGCATCAGCAGGATTGCCAGAGTTGGGCATTTCATCTGTACTGTGAGTGACTAGCCTAAAATGCATTGCTCCCTACACTGACAGTGAGACATGCACAAAACATCCACAGCTGTCATGTGTGGGTATAGAACCCCTGACCAAGGCTTATTTCACTAGATTCATAGATTAGTACTAGGCTAACTGCCCCTGTGGGTCATTTTTTAAGCCTAGCCAATTACCTTATGCGAGACTTAAACCCTGCACCTTGTGTCTATAAAGTTAACACACCTTAACCATTATGCAACCCCCTGCCCTACAGCATGGAGCAGTTATAGGTTGCACCACAGGGATTACAGGGAACTTTCTCCCCAAAGTTGTATTTCACAATGAATGACATCAGCAGGATTGGCAAAGTAGGGCATTTGAAATGTACTGCGAGTGAGTAGCCTATGATGCATTGCTCCATACACAGACATTGAAATACATGCAAAATAGCCAGAACTGTCATGGATGGTGATGGAACCCTACCACAGTTGTAAATCACAATACAGCAGTACACAGTTACAGGACGCTGCAGACATTACTGGGCTTGACTTTCCCAGAGGTGTATTTGTAGGTTAGTGACATCAGCAGCCTTGCCAACATTGGGTATATGAATTCTAAGGAGTGTGTGTGACCTAAAAAGCATTGCTCATCACTCAGACAGATTCGCAGACACACAGTTACCAAGTCTGGGGTTAGAACACCTACCTAACTACTTTATCACACTACAGCAGTACACAGTAACAGGACATGCTACAGAGGTTACTGGGCTATTATTTCCCCAGAGGTGTATTTCTAGGTGAGTGACATCAGCAGCCTTGCCAAAGTTGAGTATATGTATTGTATGGGGTGTGAGTGGCCTAAAAAGCATTGCTCTCTACTCAGACACACACAGATTCACACACAAGCACACAGTTGCTAGCTCTGGGGTTAGAGCACCTAACTAACTACTTTAGCACACTACAGCAGTGCGCAGTTACAGGGCATGCTACAGAGATTACTGGGCTATGATTTCTCCAGAGGTCTAGGTGAGTGACATCAGCAGCCTTGCCAAAGTTGTGTATATGAACTGTACAGAGTGTGAATAGCATAAAAAGCATTTCACTCTACACAGTCAGAGACAGAGAGACACGCACACAAATACACACTCACACAGTTACCAAGTCTGGGGCTAGGACTACTACCTAACTAGTTTATCAATACAGCAGTAAGCAGTTATAGGACGTGCCATGGAGATTACTGAGCTACAGCTCTCCCAAAGGTGTATTTCACGTTGGATGACCTCAGCAGGCTTGTCATGATACTGCTATGGGGAGGATGGTGTGTGTATGGGCTGTAACCCATTCATGTAGGGGTTGACATGCCACTTGCGGGCACACACGGGGTCATATGCCACATGTACATGTATACAGCTACTAGGTGACTACTTTCTTGTACAGTCATGTTGCACAGCTGGCACGTGCAACACACCATCATGCTGACAGATACTGGTGGCTAGTATCTACAGTGAGTGACACCTGCACCTCATGTGTTTGGGGCCCTTTGGCTGTGTGCTGGGTGGGACAGTCCCAAATGGCTTTTTGTCATGGTCACCCTCTTCCACACATCTATGTTCGTCTATCTTTGGCTTATTATCGTGTGTTGTCCTTACATATATGTCTGTATTCCTATCCACTGTGTGTTGAAGGCAGGAGTGGTGGATACTGACATGTGTCTGCACTAAGAACTGCAACTGCCATATATGTCTGATCCACTGGTGTTTGCTGACATGGCCTTCATGTGTTTAAGTGTGTGAGCATGCCTAGTATGACCTTTCAGTATGTTGTTGACTGACATTGCCTTCATTCCTCTAAGTGTGTGAGCATGGCTAATATGGCCATCTATATTGCATGTGTGGATCAAGTCCAGGTAGTTTGTACTGCGATGCTGACCTTTGTGTTGTACACCAACAGGTAGCATACTGTGTCTGCAGGGTATACATCGGTCATCTGGCATTGACTGTTACTACATTTCTGCATAGCGGGAGAAGGGCATCTAACTGTTTCTACATTTCTACACAGGGGTGGGGGGCACACTTGACTGTTACTATAAAGTGTACGTAGGATGGTGGGGCACACCTTACACTTTTAGATATTTGCTAGGACTGTACTGGTATGTCGGGTACACCATTTCAGTCTGTAGTCTTACCTATCGTGCTGGCTAGAGGCATACCAGTGTACTACAGATCTTAGCTTTAACTACCTACATATTAGTTTCTGACTTCCTAGCCTTCACAGCTTACATCCAACTGGCTGTCTGTGTATGCCTGGGGGAGGGGTTACCCATAGGGCTCATTCAGAGGCCATAATACAGCATTTGTTTGTGTTTGTCTACACCTATCCTGCTGGTTGTGACTGTTGTTGAGTATGTGCCCCCACAACTGGCATGTTTGAGTCACTTACCTTGTGGGTGTACCAGTATTGAGGGTGGTGCTGCAGGGCTGCGTATGTCGGATGCACATAGTACACTCCCTATACATGGTTGAGCATAGGTAGTGTCATGTTTTGCATCCCTTTTACTGTATACGCGAGTTGGAGAGAGGTGTCATTCCCTGGGTACCTACTGTGTCAGTGCATGTGCTGTGCGTTGCCTCTTTGCCAAGGCCAGGGCATACTGGGCACCCCTCCTTCTGCCTACTGGGGCAGGCTCAAGTTGTTCCTCCTCAGAGTCACTCTGCGCCTATGCAGGCCTTGGCACTGGTGGGGGGCTGTGTGGCCCTGCCCCATGCTGTTCCTGCTGCAGCTGTTTCTGCTGGATCATATTGTGCGGCATGGCACATACAAGGACAATTTGGGTACAAGTAGATGGTGAGTACTGCAAGGCTCCAACAGATGTGTCCAGGCACCGGAATCATGACTTGAGCATCCCAAACACACGCTCTGTTATGATTCATGTTTGTGCGTGTGCCTCATTATGGAGTTCTTGTTTGGGTGTGTGTGCATTTCTGATGGGTGTCATCAGCCATGGCTCCAATGCATATCCAGCATCCCCCACTAGGTGACTGTGTGGGATGTCCCCATTGGCAAATGTCTGGTACAGCTGCATCAGATGCCAGATGTGGGAATTGTGGTAGCTTCCAGGGCAGTCAGCACATACATTCATTATTATGCACTGGGCATCACACACGACCTAGCAGTTAATGGAGGGGAAGCCCTTGCAGTTGATGTAGACCCTACCCCGCTCACCTGGTGGTGCTTTCATACGTATGTGTGTGCAGTCTATTGCACCCACTACCTCAGGGTATTCTGCTATTTGGTGGAAGAGATGCATATTGCTGGCCAACACCTCATGGGTGATGGGGAAATATACGTGCTCACTGACATGTACTGACATGGCATCCAGGAACTGGTGGAGTACCCTGGATGCTGATGCCCATGAAATCCCCATCATATACCCAGTTGGCCTTTGGAAGGTACCTGTAACTAGTATTCTTAGGCCTACACATATCTTGGTATCCACTGGGATGAGTTCCCCTCTGTTAGTTCTGTGTGTCAGGCGTGGCTGGCACATCTCAACAATTTGCTGTAGGAGGTCCCTGTCCACCCTATAGCACTCCACTATCTCCAGCTCATGTAGCTCTTGGTAGGTTACCCTGGTATGTACACTCTTCTCTGTCTCCTCACTGTGGGTTGCTCAGCAGCATTCACATCCTCACCACCTTCAGCCTCTTGCACATGCTGGTTTATGATAGCAAAAGCAGCCCCTAACATTTTTTCTCTTGCTTTCGTTTTGTAAAATTTCCCCGTCTGTATACACCGGTGGTGCAGAGTTTTTGGGAAAAACAAGGGGGAAAGGTGTTTGAATAGTTTATAGTGGTGTGCTGGGCTGGGCTGGTCTGCTGCCTGTGTAATTGGCTGATTCTGATACATTTCACCTGTCAGCTAAGGTAGTTCTCCTTGAGTACCTTCCTACTGCTGTTTTCCTTTCCCATTGCCTCCCTGTTTAAGCCCGTGTGCGCACCGCGCAACCGGAGTGCTCAAATGTGCACAGAGCTGCTTTTCCCTGGTTTAACTTCCTTTTTCTTTCGGTAAAACCCAGTGCGTGGCACGCACACCCACTTACACTTTTCCTAGGCAGGTTTAGACACACCTCTAGCTTAGCTGTGCTAAGCTAGGAGCAATACCGAGCCACATGTCTCCAATCTGCTTACAGTATGCCTGACACCCCCCTCATGATGTCACCTATATCCTAATCTTGCACCCAGCTATTTATACTCTTACACTCTTGGGACCTGCCTCACACCCTGGGAATATCTGGGATTCACTAACCTTTCCCTCATTTGTATAGGATTGCCTGCTAATGCATAGTTATATGTTCCACACTGAGCCTCCCCCCTTAGCAACCATTACTCACTGGACAGGTTGTCTTCTACCTGCCATTGACTTGCATGGCAGAATACTTATTTTAGTTAGAATGCTTATTTTAGGTTTCTTTTATCATTCCCCCCCAATCCCATTTGCGCACCACTGCCCTATACTTAAACAGGCGAGATCAGCGAAAAAAAAAAAAGTTGTTTATTTTATTTTTTAAATAGTTTGCAATGCCAATGGCCTTCTACTTGGCCATTGGCATGCTTCCTCAATGATATGCAGCCTTTATTTTGAGCTGTCATAGCTCCGTTTTGTAGTTTGCAGAAATGTACTCGGTTACTAACTGAGTACATTTCTGCAGACTGCACTCATTCTGCACTGCAGCTGACAGCTTCCTGTATCACAAATTACCCTAATTTCCATGGTTTTCACCTGCAAATGAGGGTAATTTGCATACAGGAGCTCGGTCCGTGCAGGATTTGCTTAAGAGCTCACGTGCACGTACAGGAGCTCGTTCCTGGATCGCACTTCGGCCATATTGCCAAAATAGCTCTTAGACTAATCCTGCATGCTATAACGGGCTTTGTAAAACCAGGGGAGAATAATAACATTTGAGCAAGGTGTTGTAACAAAGCATTGAATGAAATTAAAACATAGGTATTTTGGAGTACATAAGTATAATTTGGAGTGCAGGTACTTATGCACTTAAAGTTTCACGAGGTGAGAGGTAGGAAGGATTAGAGCAAGAGAGAACAGTGAAAGGTGAATAGGCTGAGTTATGAGAAAGGAAAAAAGGGAGAGGGAGTGGAAATGAAATGAAGGGAGTCACTAGGTTGAGTTTTGCGAAAGGAGAAAAAAGGATGGGGGAGCAGAAATTATATAGAGGGAGTCAGGTGGGGTGAGAGCACGAGCATTCCCAGTGAGAAGAGAGATGGTAATGGGAATGGAGTTAGACAGGATATCTGTCTAACTCCTCAGAATGTGCTCACACTACTAAATAAGCTCTACCCATCTTTTTTGACCTTCTGAACACTTACTCTCTTCAGTAGTTCCTGTCCTTCACCCACTTATTTTTTTTTCTCTAACTTTCAGTCTGTCTCATTTTCTCTCTCTCTCACACACACATTACTACCTAAAAATAGTCTTCTTTGGCTTAGTTTACATCACTGCTGTCATAAAACACCTTAGTGTTGCTTAGTGTTTTTTATCCTTTTTTTAGTTGTTTATAGCATGCTTTCTGCTCTAGTGCCAATTTTGTATTTCTTTATTGTTTTATATATTCATTTTGCATATGTAACTTGGAGCTTTTCTTCCCGGACATCAGCTGAAAAGGGGTCTCGCATGACCAGTCCTTCCTTGTAAACAAAAGCAAATAAATAAATCAATAAATAAATAAATAACAACATTCAAGATATGAAGGTTGAATTGGATAATCAAAAGGTTAAAAGTGCCATAACGAAACATAGCTAGTGTAAATAACAGCAACAGTTCAGCAAATTAATTATCCATTTCAAAAAAAGTGAATGACACACTTGTGAACAGGGCAAAAATCATACCCTTAAACTGAAGAGGGTTAGGTGGCCATTATCATTTATAAGGTGTTGCTCACATTGACAGAATGAGCTCACATTTCTCTTTTCTATTTATTTCTCTGATGTTACAGCTGATGTCAGCAGCCTGTGACCGATAGAGTTTCTAAATGACTGCAAGCTTGGAGCTGTCATAATTTCCCTATCTGAATTGCAGATTCTCCAGTAGGGCCTAACATGTACAAATAAGTGTTGTCTGGATCACTATCCTTTGGTTATTATATATCCACTTTTATTCAAAAATGTTTTTATCTAGTCAGACTGATCAATAGCAGCATATCTTCAAGATATAACAAAGTCATCATCCTGCTCTTCTATTCCTTTATCAGACCTAAAATGGAGTATAATTCCCCTTTAGTTTATAATTATCTAAACATATGACTAATTTTGAGAGATTGCAGCATTTTCTCATAAAGATAATCAAAAACATGTCTACCTTAAGCTATACTGACCACCTTAAAAACTCTTACTCTTTTCTGTTTCCTATAGAAGTTTGAGAGAGGATCTCTTTCTAGCCTACACAGCCTCAAAGACCCAGTCTTAAGGGACTTCCTTTACTTTCACAAAACAAATAGCACCCTAAACACTCTAATATAAATACGACCTACTGACAACATAAGTTCTCTCTCAGAGAATCCCGCTTCTATGAAATAGACTCACCTTGGATGTAAAGCAAAGTAGCTCTGTGATCCTCTTTAAGCATAGCCGAGATGAATAAATGGGGAATTGTAAATACACCCCAGGTCTGACCCCCCCTCAATCCCTCATTGAAAGGGGTCAAAACTAGGCCTAAAATATCCATGCTACTGAATAATTATGACCTGGGATCTCTTGGCTATTCACTATTAACAAAACCTATTATAGTTGGGGTAAGGTTAATGAAACAACTACAGGTGAGTAAGGAGTTTGCCTGCTGCAGAGAATAACATACATCCCTAAATTTATTTTCTACAGACGTGCTTAGGAATCCACTATTTAGCAGCTTAGCAAGAAAAATACTATATAGCTTCAATGAGCAAGGCCATTTGATTAACAATGATCTGTTGATGAGAAGATGGGAGCACAAACCATAAGACTGATATTACTGCTTAATCAGTGCATTGTTGGGATGTCTAAAGTCAGTCTGATTTTTCCAATTCAACTGTATTACCTGAATTTTCCCACAAAATCACTCCAGAGGAGCAACCACAAAAAATTAGGGAACTTTTTGCATGTATTTTGTGTTTGGAACTGTGTTACTGAAACTGCCATTTTCTTTGATGCTGTCTTTAGAATAGTAACCCCTGTAGAAATAGACTTCAGTTTGCTTTTTGTTTCATTTTCTATGTTAAACATTTCCGACAGAAATTTTTCACCAATTTATGATTTGTTTCATGTCCAATACTTTTTTAGGCTCTTTTTATTCATTTGGTGCAGAAACTAGCCTTTATTTGTTAAAATTATGGAAATGTTGAGGCACGTATTTTGAGCTTTTAACTGTGTACCATTTTTTCTCACTGAAGTGTTCAGAATCATATCTCTACCTTTAGTAAAGAGTAAAATTAATAAAAAGATAATTCCCTCGATTCAGCAAGCAGCCATGCAGGAATAAGTTATTCCTGCATGGCAGGGACCAATCCTGATCAGCACGGCAGCGCGCCATGCATATGTATGAAGGTGCGATGCCGTGCTGTAAAACGGACATAGTTCCATGTACGAGAGCAGGGGGTGTATCTGAGAGCAGAGCTCTCACAATACACATGCCCCCTGCACTCCAGAATTGCCATTCAGCAATTTAAAACAGCAAGCACACTAATAACACCCCCCCAACCCATCAGGGTAAGAAATCTGGTCAAAGCCATAAGGGACAATCATCCCTACCGAGCCAGAAAGTTGATAGACTAAGATTTTATCATAAGCAGGGAAGCCACAGTGGCGCAGCGGTAGCGCTGTTGCCTCACAGCAAGAGGTTCTCCTGTTTGATTCTCATTTGGAGTGCTTTCTGTGTGGAGTCTGCATGTTCTCCCCACGGTCAAGAGGCATTCAAAAGACATGTGTGAATGGGTGTGCCTTCGCTGAAGGTTGGGTGTCAGGCTGGCAACTTGGCACCATAAAAACTCTACTGCCAATCATTAGCAGACCAGAGTTCTGTTGTGGCGACCCCTAACTGGGAAAAGACCAACAACAACATAGCACACATCTCCCAACCCATCAGAGTAAAGAATGTGGACAAAGTCATAAGGGACAATCATAGCAGAAAGTTGATAGAATAACAGGTTCAGCATTAGCATAGATATTCTGAAGGGTACAAATAAAAAAAACACAACAAATAATTTTTTTTATACATGCAATAAAGTTTAAGCATTGCTGCGTGGGTGTGCCCGTTGCTTAGCTACGCTTTGCCCAGCTGAAACAGCACAATAAGTTAAAAAGCAATAGACATCCAGCATATACATAAGTGCAATAGTGCAGTGGTTAAAGTGTGCACCTTGCATGTAGTCATTCACGGTTTGAGCTTCACCAAAGCCCTTTCCATTTTGTATGTGCAAACATTAAACATTTTATTTTATTTTTTGCATATTTATGTAAGAAGTAACTGATTTTTCTCAACCAGAGTAGTGTATCAGGCCCACATGTGAGGTGTCAATGTAATAAAGTGGTGAAACCCCCATATAATCACAAGTGTCCCATACAGTATAGTCACACAAGAATAAATTGATCACAGCACATTGGGGGATGTCAGGGAAGGTAAATAAATCTAATATTATGTAATGAATATCCCATACAGGTGGTAGACCAATATAATAAGACATAAGCAATGCTAAGCATTGCACAGCTATGTTGACTGGATGTAAGCATTGTGTACATATGAACACTAAGCAATGGATAGCCCAACTAAGTAGATTTGCCCATTGGTAAGCAATGCTGAACCTGCCCCTTTAAGCACTGCCAACTTTAGCTAAGCAGGTTTGCCCGTAGCTTAGCTTAGTGCAGCATTTTCAAAACTGTCCAATCATGGCAAAGGGTGGAAAATCAGCCAAATTTAAACTCCACAGGTGGGAATACAGCTCATAACTGGTTGTAGCTCTCCACTGCAGGCAGTATGGCAGGAGTTTGAGAGGGCATGCACTTCTGGGCGAGGCGCTGGGGCATACAGAAGTCCAAGATCATGGTAGGACTCCTGGTAAAAAAACATGTCATGAGACTGCTGCAGGACCAGTACCAGGGCTCCCAATATAAAGCAGAAGCCTGGGAAAGTCTCACCCGTGATATCACAAGTGCACTGGTATCCCTCTGACTGGTGAGCAGGTCTGGCACCACTATGCCAACTTGAAACAGAGGAAGAGTGAGCTCTTGGAACAGTGGGTCCAAGAAGCAAGAGACAGGGGAGATGTCCCAGCAATGTGTAAGTATTCATAGCAATAATTGTTTACCAAAGTCCAGCCTGTGTATGTGATGGATAGGTATGCATTTTTAGCAGTGCAGATTAATGTTGAGTCATCAGCATATTGAATGCAGGTGGCAAACCACTGTAGTGAGTGTGGGCTGAGAGAATTAGTTTGTCAAGAAGTATATTGTGGTTAACCATATCAAAGGCTTTGGAAAGATCTATGAAAAGTGAAGAGAAGCAATTATTGTTTCTATTATTGTTTATGGAGTCAGAGAAGGATTTGAGAGTTCAGTTGATATATTTTCCATAAGGTGGGGATTGTTCTTTCAGTGGTATTCAGATGGGAGTTAAGCTTATAAATAAGAGATGTAGCAACGGGTTGAATTTACGAGGATAGAGAGGTATGGGTTTTTTGACTACTTTGTTGCATTTTGGTGGCATTTCTTAATTGTTTGAAGAGGAGATGATCAGATGGACATTTACTAGCTCTCCATTATATAAATAAATAAATATTTCTCTATTTTCATTACAGCTGCAGCTGAGTGGGCTGTGAACCAGGAAGCCCATGTCAGCAGGTTGCAAAGGCTGGGTCGCAAGGCTGGTGAGTAACAATACTGCTTGTAGTAGTCATACCAAATAAATATAAAGGAGTAAAATGTCACCTGGAACTATAAAAAATGTGTATGGTTTGTACTGAATAAACCAGACAATATGACAGTAATAGTCCCATATAGGTCATATTTAAATAAAAGTGTAACTGCCTGGCAATAAAATTCTAAATCCTGGACTGGTTGTGTTTACTCTGCTATTGTATGGCCTTACATGTTGCATTCACCAAGATCTGGTATGTGAATAGTACTGTTGTGTCAACTGTTTTTCATACTGTACTACATAAAAATATGTCTAGGAATATCTGTATAACAATGTTGTAATTACAAAGTCAGATTGTACAACCAAGAGAGACTTAGACAGAAAACACTGAAGAAAGAAATAACATTTTCTAAATAGCTCACTCTAATAAAACGCAAATTGTTGTATTTTTAGCCACACAGCCATGGTTCAAATCCCGGGAGTGGTAATAAGTTGTATGCATACTCATACCTCTCAACTGTACAGATTTCTGCAGAATGTCCAGATATTTGCTTCATATTTTTGGCCTGTTCCTCTATTTTTCTGGCAAGTCACTGGGATGATCTCAGGATTGTAGTCACTAAATAATGACATACATTTGAGATTCAGACTTCAGATCCTTCAGAAAATGTATATTAAAACAATCCTTTTACTCTAGCAACTTTCTAAACTTTTATAAAAGCAATATTTAAAATATGTCCCTATTTGTACCCCCAGTTTGTCAAGCTTTGTACAGATTGTTTGCATTAACATGTTGAGAGGTATATGCAGAATTATAACTAAGAATCTGGGAATATGTGTAGAAACAGTCAGGTAGTGTTAACAAACATTCCCTCCACAGGTCTACCAGGTAAGAGAAGTAGAATTTAGCTATAAGACATTTGAAGTATACACTGTGTACAATCATACCACTGCCCAAACCAAGGCCATAGGGCATTGTAATAATACCTGTACAGTAATGATTAGAGCAATGATCATTAAAGTTGTGAGTACTGCAAGGATATACAAGTTGTTAATTGACATCTCTCCCCCCCCCCACCATCAATGCAACAATAATCTAAACACACAAATCAATGGGTATGTTTTACACCAAACCTACTGTTGGGACATATGTCCTATTGTTCGACAAATATTGACATGCGTTTCTATTAATGCTCCATGTTGAAATACTATAATTGGTGGCCTGCTGCTATCAATGTAACCTGCATGCTGTTGTAATGACCACTGTGGTTCCATATATGCATGTGCTCTGTTTACTATGCAACTGTTCTAAATCTGTTGTTTTGGGTTAATGGGAATATCTATGCATGCTGTTATAACTAATCCTGGATTGTGTTGACTATTACTAACTCACATATGTTCTAAAACTGTAACACTATAACACATTTGGGAAGGCCGTTCCCAGCGGATCCACCTCTCCCACCTCATCTGGTCATGGCACCGGGCCCCAGCATGTCTGGGACCCACCCTGGGACCTCCATGTCTGCTGGTCCTGCACCATCTTTGGGTGGAACTGTCTCAGGGGATGGGGCTCATCCTCCCCCTGGGAATGAGCGCAGACAGGATCCTGTCACCCAAAGCCAGTTCCAGGGTTTGGTGCATAGCGAGCTCCACAAGGAGTTTGGAGATGTACTACACCAGCTTGAGGGCCGCGTGGCACAATTAGACTGTCAGCTTGCCCCTCCTGCTCAGCCCCCAGCACAGCCACCTTTGGGGCCGTGAAGGTGCAGTGGTGACTGCCCATGGGTGGGGAACTCAGTCCCACTGTTTCCATTTGGGGGCTTATGGGCTTCCAATTTCCAAACACCCCTCCCCATCCAAGGTGTTTACCCCTCACATGTGTCATATACCACCCCTGTATGCTGTCTTGTCTGTCTTCCTATCCACCCACCTCCACAAATATACCTACTATCCTTCCCCAACATCCCACTATCACCTTTAAAAAAGGGCAATCTGTTCCCCTAAAAAGTTCCACCCCATACATAGCTGTCCATTTCACACACATGTCCACTGGACACATGTAATCTGGTCTAACTGGCTTCACAACACATTATTGTTGTCCTCACCCCTCTCTCAGGGGATTGAGTGTTCAAATATACCTCCAAATTTAGTATATATGCACAGCTGTTGCTCTAGAAGAAATGGACAACAATGGACCTTCTCTACATCCATCCTGCACATCCCTAGCTACTTTCCCTATTGTCTTTCCCTCTGCATGCCCCCTTTTTCAGCACTTTCCTATCACCCCTTTTTTATTTTCTTTTAAAGAAATTAGCACAGAGTAAGCGGGAGTAAGCACTTTTAAGCAGTAGTAAGCAGGATTAAGCCTGTTTGCTTGCTGTTAAGCAATGCCTACACAGATTAAGCACTTTTAAGTCTAACTGTCTGTAAGTATATTTAACCAAAAGTTAGCATTGCTTACCGCCACGCAAACCAGGGCAAACCTGCTTACAACTGCTTAAAAGTCCCTTAATCACTCTGTATCCAACAGCCCTTGTTTTGCCCAGTGATAAGATAACCAGACCTTGCAAGTGTCGAACCCATGACCCTGCAAACGATAGCCACAACAAGTTGTGACTAAGCCATCTGAAGTGCAGCGATATGGGATGTTTCTCAAACATATCATGCAGCACAGTCACTCAACAGTAGGGAAAATATATTTATACATGTATATGTATATATATATATATATATATATATATATATATATATATATATATATATATATATATGTGTGTGTGTGTGTGTGTGTGTGTGTGTGTGTGTGTGTGTGTTTGTGTGTGTGTGTACGTGCACTGCAAAACATCTGACCAAAGGCACTGTAAATGGGGGTGAAGGGGCCCAAAATAGGGAACTCGTAATTATTACAGCTGAACTGTTCTGCCTTACAACAAGATAACCAGAACTTGCAAGACTTGAACCCAGGGCCTTGCACAACATAGCCACAACAAGTTACCACTAAGCCATCTCAACTGTAAGATGTTGAGATGATTTCTCTAACATATCATTCAAAACAGTCTACCATAGGGAATGTACAATGTGGAAGCACTAAACATTGTAATGATACACACACACACACACACACACACACACACACACACACACACACACATATATATATATATATATATATATATATATATATATATATACATATACAAATACTTATAGATATATATAAAGAGAGTATATATAGAGGGTGCACAGAATATCAAACAGCCATTATTCCTATAGTTGCCACCTTTTCAAATGGCCAGTGTCTGATTCTTTCCTACAAATGAGAATTATTGCATGAAACATATACCCACGCACAATGCAAGGGACATGACACCACACACAGGCTACATACATATAAATGTTTATTTGTGTACTATTTCAGTTGTTTATGACATTTCTTATATCATTTAGGTGTTTGAAATACATAATAACTGATTAATGCAACTCTCAAAGAAAACATATGATACAGAAATCTGAAAAACATAGCATACTTTGCTGTCTAGGCTAAAGCCTTCAAGTAGTACAACAGTAAAAAACACACTTGCCTTGAAGATAAGAATCAATCAACACTTAATTACAGATGTAGTTCAACAGCCTCCACTTACACTCTGCACTCAACCCCCTAGGGGGAAAAGTATCAGTTGCCACAATGTAAATGTATCTGTTACATAACAATGCTTAACTTAAAACATCACTATCACACTGACAAACAGAACTGTGTGCAAGACAGTAAGCTCTAGTCCACCAATGTTCCTTTGGTGAAACATATGAAAATGTACAGCTATATACCTTAATGTTTCTTATTACTGATATTCCTCACATGTTGTAACAGCCTAGGTTAAAAACATTTAATACCCCTCCCCCATAAAATGTATTACAAGGGCATATAACAGTGTTCTCTATACACTGACCTCCAGACTATACAGGGTCACACATGTTTTGTACAACTGTAGGCCTCATATATATGGACCCTACTGCATAACTTGTGTGGGAGTCCACAACATCATCAGAATGATAGCAGGAATGCCAGCACTAAATGATGATAGATCATACCTGTCAACCTCTTACTGTAAGACATATGGACAAAATCTGGTGTATAGGTGGAGGACAGAGGCTGAAACACAGGGTCATATTTCAAAATATTGCTGTTATACACTGTGAAAGTTGCTGCTGTTACGGGATTGGTTGCAACATACCCTTACTCAAGAATATGAAGTCAGAAACACAAATGGATGTTGCCATGTACTGATAGCAATCAACGGAGAGAATGCCACTGATATGTCAGGGACAAGACCTGTGTGTGGAACAGACAAAACATAACAGCCAATCCTCTGGCCATCATGTGGATAGGCCCACAGTTGAGAGCTATGCAGACAGACTGCAGTCCATGCAAAACTAGCATGTACACACAAACCCTGTAAAACTAGCAGTATTCAACGCATATAACAGCAATACTTGCACACTGTCCCTAGGTTTGGAACCTTATACAAACATGTAGCTGGCCTGTGTCCACAAGTTCTGTTGTAAGAGGCATCAATACCTGCTGTCTGTAACACTGCTGCCCCCACACATGAAGGATGTATTCCATGCAAGAAATGCAAAGGGACAATGCCCACATGATGTAGTTATCATGTTGCTATGACATTGACTATTGGAAGAACTACACAGCTGCCTGCATGCAATTAGCAAGTGGGGAACAGCAATTGGTGCAGAGGTCATCGCCTGAACATGAGCATCACCTACAAAAGCCATGCTTCAACCTATTCAAATAAGCTCGATCCCAGTAGTGGAGAGAGAAAGACACCAAACAAAAATAAATAAATAAACAAAATCTCTAAATAAGAAACAAGAAGACATCCTGTATACAGAAGGAAACTGAAGATAAACCAGGTATGTGAAACATGTAAGCATGTAATTGAATGTAGTACTTGGTCTGTAATAATGGGATAGATGATTATGAAAGATATATATGTGCCATCAATACTTGGTGTAATGATGTTCTGCTAAACAAATGCTATGGACATAGCATCTGGCTCTGTCTGCAGTGGGCCATACCTGTCAACTGTGCAGATCTTCACAGAATGTCAAGATTTAGCCATCATAGTGTTTGTTCTGTTCCTCAAAACATCTATATTAGTCTGGCAAATAGCTGAAGGTGGAAGTAATGAAGTCATGACAGACATATGAGTTTCAGACCCCACCACCTTCAGAACAGTCATGGTAATGCGAAATGCATCATGCTACAAACTTCATAGGTTTGTAATAGGCATATATATGAACTGTCCATATATATCTCCCCCTAATGTTAGGCTTTGTCCGCATGTGATGCTCTAAGAGGTGGATAGGTTGAGTCACAGCTGAGGAGCCTGACACACACTGGGAAAGGACAACTCACATATGGCAACCACTAGAGTGTCTGTCAGACAGTCATATCTGTGCCATTGCTAGGCCAGTTAATGGGATGATGCCCCTATCTATATGTTATCTGTGAATATGAGTATTATACATGTTTTTAATATAAATCTAGGATACCTATATAGGGCATGAGCATAGTAAAGCACTGTTGCAGATGTGTGTGTTAAACTGCATGTGATATATTGAATTAATAACATTCAACTGTACAGTGTTCTTATGGACAAATACACATATACTTGTGTTATGGCAGCTATATTGATACTTTATCAAAACTAACTTACCTGTTTTGTCTCCAAGTGAGGTGAACCAATGACAATAAGCCCTGGTATAACAGGATGAGCCATATGATTCAGCTGCAAGACTGTAAATACAGTGTGCCATAATGACATAGAACACAAATGTGTACCAGGTATCCCCTGAGCATGTGTATTTATGTGTATGTTCAGCTGAAAGGCACAGAAGTAATAACATGGGTCACAAGCAGTCTGGAAAATAGGATGTGCATGTTGCACATGTGTGCAATATCACTGTCACTGCATACAACAAAATAAAATGTGTACTGTTACTGATTGTTGCATTGCCATGACACTGATATGGGTACTACAGTAGGCATGCTTATCATGTAGTAATCAGAGAAGTGTACAACTGAGTTATGACCCACTGTCCATGCCTACCACTAACAGCTATATCAACACCCTTATACACTGGATATCAAAGTTTACACACCCCTGTTGGAATGCCAGGTCTGTGTGCTGTATGCCAATGAGTCCACAGAAAGTCATGTCAAAACATTTCTCATCTCAAATGTGACCCATATCCTGTACAATTCTATTGAAAAAGAAAGCTGTTTCATGGAAGGTGAGCAACCATTGCCAAGTGAAGATGTGATATGACGTTAGAGTACAAACCAAGACAAATGGAAGATGTAATCATCTCAGCAGGTGTTTACACAACATATCAGTGTAAGGGTGTGCACACTCATTCAACTGGCTTACTGTACTGAGTATTAATTCCCATATGTTTCTACTGGACAGGTTATGTTCCCTATTGAAATGAGCAGGCTATAGGACACATCACAGGTGGGGATTGTGTTGAAATGAGCTTTTGTGGGGTCATGTTCCAATTGCACAAGTACCATGAATTGCAACAGGGGAGTGTACACTTCATATCCACTGTAGCTATATGGAATCAGCATTACCTTACCTGTAGATCCATCCTCCACCAATGATAGGGTAATACCCTTGGTGGACAGCGCCAAGACACAAAGCACATAATAGGTTGCTATAGTGGCTGTACAGGGACACATAGGTGAGAGACCACAACTTGGAAGCAAGTGCCCCTCTATCTGAGCAAGCTTGTAGGTTCACAGGTGACTTCCTGTAAGGCTGACTATGACTAGTAATCAGACATATCCAAACTACCAAGGCCAATTGCAACCACGTCTACAGATATGTACACAGTCTCAGAGCCAGTAATACAAGTCAACCTGTACTGGGGTAAAGCACACCTCATACAGACATGCCATGGATGCAGGCAACCTGCATCAGACAGGATAGGTGGGAACAGTGGCACCCTGTCCACAACATTAGAACAGGGGGATATGCACCTCACCCACACTCCTGCCCACATCAATGGTGAGCATGGACATAATACCAACTGATGGCACCAACAGCAAGTCTCCATGGGCCATGAGAAGATCACAGTTTGCCTCCTACATGAACACAGGCATGTGCTTACAGTTCCATCACACACTACAGTCAAACACACACATGCCACCATCCACAAACCATCCACATGGAAGATGGCCACTGTCATCCCTCTACACAGAAATTAATAGTGAATAGTGGATTATGTCATTAAGTGTTCAACATTGGGGGAACTGGACAGGTCAGGGCCAGGACTGTAATGCAAAATGTCAAAGCCATGGGAGATTACAGTGTTATGGTATAGTCTGGATTATTTGTAGGTAATATCTACTGTTGATGTGCATGTGGAGAACCATACGAGGTCCTGTGACCTTTTTTCCTGTTTGTGTCTTCCAGGTACAATGTCCCAGGAAGATCTGACCACATTCACAAATCTGGAAAACGATGCAGTCATCCAGTACTTCATCATGCATCATGCCATCCTCTTTGGCCGCAGAGGGCAGGATCTGCAGGTGTTGACCACCCTGTGGAATGAGCTCATCCACAGGGTAAATGATGTCGGCCTGCACAACTGAAATTAGGAGAAGGTGTGGCATCGATGCACCGATCTGATCTGCCACACCCATCAGCATGCTGCTGCAGTTAGGAGGGACCAGCTAGTCACAGGTGTGGGTCATGCCATCCAGCCCCCACTGACACATGCTGAGGAGCTCCTTACCAGCCTTGGGATACTTGCCTGCCAGCCAAGTCAGCAGGCTGAAGACAGCATTGTGGAGGTGGGTGCCACCCACAAAATGGATGACAAGCATGCAGATAAGGCCCCAGGGAACATTACTATACCACTTCTGCTTATCCATTTTCATCTGTAAAGTATCTACATGCATATGTCAGATAAGATTGTCTGTTTCTGCAGTGTAGTAATGAACAGATGTGCATAATCTCTAGTATTGTGGGTTTATACTGTCAATGAGCTGAAATCCTGCTCCCACCCTGTACCAATGCCACAGGTGTGGCTACTGACATTACTTCTGTCTCACAACTATTTAGGTCCCTCTGGTATACAACTAGGGCAGCAGCCTGTAGCTGGTGAATATGGAGTTGTTTTGTTCAGGTTTGCCAATACACTGACCATGTTATATCCATGCTATTTGCCATGCACACATTTAACACACCTGCCCATAATGCATGCTGTACATGTTCACTTATTGTTGGTGTTAACTGCACTGCATGACAGTGGTCACCATGATGGCATATCTGAAGGGTATGTAAGAGTTCTGCAGTATACCTAACAAACTGTCAGTGCAAGATGTGTGGACAGAGATGAACATAATGGTGGGACAAATGGCCTACAGTAGGGACATATCTGAAACATTACCCTTATACAGTGGCTACAACACTATGCACCACTATTACAATGGCAACTGTTCCTGATATAAACAACAGCAAATCACAGTTCCACATTCCTCACCTTTTACATCCTGTAATGTGATCCTAACATGATCAATGAATTTGTAATATGAAATCCTATATTAGGACAACAAATATGGGGAATACATACTTTAAGAAACACTGGAAGCATATGTATGCACACACTCCAAATAACATATTGTGGAAGCAGCTTGTGATGTATTGACAGCATTCACTCTTCTTGAGTACACACCGTTCATCAAGTACAGGGCCTCAGTGTCACACCAAGTCATGGTCTGCTGTCCAAGAAGTATGTCCATGACATTTGCCCACTCACCTGCAACAGAAGCAGCCATGGCTTGCACACATCTTACAAACAATTAAATGGATCTCATATCTGAAAGGTAGGACTCAGGAGTGGGGAAATAGCCTTACCTCACCATTGCATATACCATGGGAAACAGACAGTCATGTATGTGTCTATGAAGTATGGGACAACACTGATGTAGAAAATAAACAGATGCCCATCCAAAACAGATGACAAAACATGTTGCAAACTGGTCATGGACGCTGCCCAGAAACATACAGCAACACTGAGGGACTTGCAGGAATGTCTAGCAAGTACTGCCTATGCAGTATCTGTGTCGACAATTGCCTGGATTTTGCATAGGTGTGGCTTATGGGTTAGGGTAGTCAGACGGAAGAGTTGTCCCACATGATACATCAACCAGGGCTCTCTGCAGGTAGCATAAGCATAACATCAAGTTTCCCAAAGGCATGTGTTGCAATGTGTAATGATGTCATGAGACCAAGGCTCAAACCTACAGACAGTATTCATAAAGATACATGTAGTGCACAAGCAACACCTCACCCCACCTCAGGGCCACCATCCCCAATATTTAGCTTGCTGGTGCCAGTGTACACCTTTAGGTTTGCTGTTCTTTAGCTGGAACTAGGCCAGTACACAAGGTGTTTGGAATTTGGAACACTGCAAAATAACACTCATGCGTGGCCCATAGATGTCAAGTATCTGCAATAAGACTGAGGATGGGGAAGGGTGTCAGCTTGAAACACAGCAGTGAACTGAAGCATACATTCAAAGCTTGGTAAGAATGGCTGTATCTGAACACATTGAAGGTTATGAATTGTGCCAGACATAACCCTGACTCAACAGCAATAATGAAGCCACTGTGTGACCTCCAAGGGCTGTGCACATGAGCTGACCTTGCAATCTGGCAGAGTTGTAGGGTAGAGTGACCAAATAATGGCAAGTGAAGATGGGCCATGCTAGCATACCCTTTCCAGGAATAATGACTGCTGTAGTTCACTTAACAGATGATTCAACAAACCATTGTGTTAAGGGTGTGCACACTTATGCAAACCACATAGTGTATGCATCTCATTCAGCATCTGCACGACTGACACATTTGTTTGATACTGCATTGGATTGCACAGGTCATATGACACATGTCAGGTGTGTGTAATGTTAACAAATGCAGTATTGTGGCCCCATTGTATATCATAGAAGAAATTGGCATGTCAACAAGGGTGTGTACACTCTTCATATCCATATTAAACTTTGAAGGTTGTCAGTGTAACAGAATTTTATTGCACATACATGCACTGCTGATGAGATCTTCAAATCAAAGGAAAAGCATTAATTACTGACACCAGTCCTCAAATCATCCCAGGTATGTGTCAGACAAACACATAGGAGCTGTGAGAAACAGAGCAAACATAACTGCCACACATATACACATTCAGCAATGGTGTGTACATCTGTGAGGTATGGTGCACAGTACATGCCAGTGTGCTGTACAGGTGCACAGCAATACTGTGTACATGGGTGCAGTGTGTTCCAAGGGAAGGGGCATCACTACTAACACACCTCATGCATCACAGAGATGTATAATGTTGGTAACAAGGATTGAGTATGGCTGCAGTGCATGCTGTTGAGTGCCATATGTCATGCATGGTGACTGTTGGGTAATGAGAGGTCTGTGTAATATCTTTGTGCCACCTCACCTGTAAGTGTGAGTGTGTGTGTGTGTGTGTGTGTGTGTGTGTGTGTGTGTGTGTGTGTGTGTGTGTGTGTGTGTGTGTGTGTGTAGAAGTAAACCATAATGAACATGTATTAATTTACATTTCTTGTCTTCCCCTCACAGGTGGTGAGGTGGGTCAGGGTCCCTCCTGCAGGCAAACTGATGTTAGTGTCCATACAGACTCTGATAATGATGATAGGCATAGTGAGGCATAGGCAGAGTTGTCAGGGGCTGAATCTGTGCCACTGGTTGGCATCCCACTTTTATCCACCCCATCCCCGCACACAGTCGCAATGCCTATACATACCACATCACCAGTGGCCATAGATGAGGAAGAGTTGGTGGGTGGTGGCATGGGACAGGAAAGTGTGGTGACTATGGCAAGTGTGTCTGTACACAGCAGCCATAGCCAGATGACCGGTGAGGTACCACACAGGCAGATGTACAGGGGTGCTCATAAGAGGGCTGCTGGCCATCATGCCTCTGGCAGAAGTGCCAGAACAGGTGTCACCAGATGCATGTTTTGGGCCATCATGGAGACACAGGCACGTATGGAATGTTACACAAGTGATAGTCTGAGGCTCCAGAAGGCTATTCTTCCTGCTGTGCATGACAACATCCGTGATCTTGCAGGTGCCCACCGTTATTTTGCAGAGGTCATGGATAGATGGTTGGGTAAGATGGTGGGAATCCTCGACCATGTGGTGTCTGTGGCAGAGCATCTGTTGGGAGTAGGACGTCAGCCATGTGCACGTAAGTCAGCAACACCAACAGGTGGAGGTCTAAGTAGACATGCAACAACTCACAGCTGCTCCTGTAGTGGCAGTACCAGCATCAGCACTGCAGGGGGGTGCTGTCCACACTACAACACAGCAGCCCACATGCACATGGTCCTGGCTGGTCCCAAGAGGGATGCAGATCCAGTGGACAGGTGTCATCATCAGAGGAGAGTACCATATCTGGGCTTCTGCCTGGTAGCACCCATGGAACCCCCAGCAGGCACAGTTCTAGTGTCCGTGGCTGGACACAGTAAACTGTACACCCTGCCATGTACAGTCTGCAGCTGTCCAACAAACTCCTGTATAGGGTAGCCAAATGGCAGAAATGTGTGCATACATACACACACACATCACCAACACAGCTAGGGCACCTCCACAACTACACACACCAGGTCTGCACAGCCCACTTAATAAAGAAACCCCTAACCCACACACATGATGTCAACCAAACGGCTCAGCTCAGGCCTCCGGCAAACCCACAACACGCTCTGTGCATATGATGATACCTGTGCCACATCCCTGTCATCCATACCACTGATGCAGGCACATGCTAATATGGTTCTGATGCACAGGAGTGAATGTACTAAGGTTTAGCAATGTAATGCTGTTTAATGTGTTTTCAGCTGGAATGATTAATGCTTACATGTCAGGGTGTGTAGCTGTCCAGCCATGATGCATCATAGCTGTTAACACTGACTGACTGTGGTCTCCATAATGCATTCTGTTTGTGTTCTAGGTGTCTATGTGTCAGCAGGATGTTGGTCTGCTTTCCTTTCCTACAAGGGGTGTGGCACTGTGGTGACACATTGACTTTTTGACTTTGTCATATCCCGGGTACAGCTGAAACAGGTAATAGGTCTGTATAACAGTTACTGCATGTGCCACATGGCTGATAGGTCTGAGGGGTGTATGCAGGTGAGTGCATGGTGGCTGATGTAAGCAGCTGTTCTACAGTGGACAATGTTAAGTGTACTGGGTGGCACACACCAAATGTTTGTGAATAACGCACACATAGAGGCTTTGGTGTTGATGCAATACACAGAGAATACTGTTCATATGGATGTACTTCATTTTGCAGTGAACTCATTTTGGCCCATGTAATTCCACCAAGACCAAATTGCCAAAACATCACATCAGTAAATAATCAGTCTGCCAGTTTAATATCATTGACAATGGTACTGGCAGGGTATATGTCCTCTTCCCCAGTGTAGTGCAGTCCTGGAGTTGGTAACCATAGGTGTGCTGGTGTGGGTGACACAGCCCCCCACTTTGGAGGGTGTGGAGTGGTGTAGAAACACATATGGTGTGATTAACAACTACTTAACCTGTTAACATAAACTGTACAGTATAACGGCATACTAAGCAGGGGGATACACACAACAATAACCCCAATGTGGGTGGCTGCGGCCACAACAACCACACTCATGTATATATATCAGCTCCAGTATCGCTGTACAGCTGTACAGTGGAGAAGAGGGCATTTACACATCCACTACTAGTTTTGATTGAATGTATTTCCACAAGATGATTGCTTTGAAATGTTACCTTTTGCCAGTTAGATCTCGGAGTTGACCACCCTGTGGAACGAGCTCATCCACAGGGTAAATGATGTCAGCCTGCACAACTGAAATTATGAGAAGGTGCGGCATTGATGCACCGATCTGATCTGCCACACCCATCAGCATGCTGCTGCAGTTAGGAGGGACCAGCTAGTCACAGGTGTGGGTCATGCCATCCAGCCCCTACTGACACATGCTGAGAAGCTCCTCACCAGCCTTGGGATACCTGCCTGCCAGCCAAGCCAGCAGGCTGAAGACAGCATTGTGGAGGTGGGTGCCACCCACAAAATGGATGACAAGCGTGCAGATAAGGTCTCAGGGAGCATTACTAGACCACTGTTGCTTATCCATTTTCATCTGTAAAGTATCTACATGCATATGTCAGATAAGATAGTCTGTTTCTGCAGTGTAGTAATGAACAGATGTGCATAATCTCTAGTATTGTGGGTTTATACTGTCAATGAGCTGGAATCCTGCTCCTACCCTGTACCAATGCCACAGGTGTGGCTACTGACATTACTTCTGTCTCACAACTATTTAGGTCCCTTTGGTATACAACTAGGGCAGCAGCCTGTAGCTGGTGAATATGGAGTTGTTTTGTTCAGGTTTGCCAATACACCAACCATGTTATATCCATGCTATTTGCCATGCACACATTTAACACACCTGCCCATAATGCATGCTGTACATGTTCATTTATTGTTGGTGTTAACTGCACTGCATCACAGTGGTCACCATGATGGCATATCTGAAGGGTATGTAAGAGTTCTGCAGTATACCTAACAAACTGTCAGTGCAAGATGTGTGGACAGAGATGAACATAATGGTGGGACAAATGGCTTACAGTAGGGACATGTCTGAAACATTACCCTTACATAGTGGCTACAACACTATGCACCACTATTACAATGGCAACTGTTCCTGATATAAACAACAGCAAATCACAGTTCCACATTCCTCACCTTTTACAACCTGTAATGTGTCCTAACATGATCAATGAATTTGTAAAATGGAATCCTATATTAGGACAACAAATATGGGGAATACATACCTTAAGAAACACTGGAAGCATATGTATGCACACACTCCAAATAACATATTGTGGAAGCAGCTTGTGATGTATTGACAGCATTCACTCTTCTTGAGTACACACCTTTCATCAGGTACAGGGCCTCAGTGTCACACCAAGTCATGGTCTGCTGTCCAAGAAGTATGTCGATGACATTTGCCCACTCACCTGCAACAGAGGCAGCCATGGCTTGCACACATCTTACAAACAATTAAATGGATCTCATATCTGAAAGGTAGGACTCAGGAGTCGGGAAAGTAGCCTTACCTCACCATTGCATATACCATGGGAAACAGTTCAGACAGTCATGTATGTGTCTATGAAGTATGGGACAACACTGATGTAGAAAATAAACAGATGCCCATCCAAAACAGATGTCAAAACATGTTGCAAACTGGTCATGGACGCTGCCCAGAAACATGCAGCAACACTGAGGGACTTGCAGGAATGTCTAGTAAGTACTGCCTATGCAGTATCCGTGTCGACAATTGCCTGGATTTTGCATAGGTGTGGCTTATGGGTTAGGGTAGTCAGACGGAAGAGTTGTCCCACATGATACATCATCCAGGGCTCTCTGCAGGTAGCATAAGCATAACATCAAGTCTCCCAAAGGCATGTGTTGCAATGTGTAATGGTGTCATGAGACCAAGGCTCAAACCTACAGACAGTATTCATAAAGATACATGTAGTGCACAAGCAACACCTCACCCCACCTCAGGGCCACCATCCCCAATATTTAGCTTGCTGGTGCCAGTGTACACCTTTAGGTTTGCTGTTCTTTAGCTGGAACTAGGCCAGTACACAAGGTGTTTGGAATTTGGAACACTGCAAAATAACACTCATGTGTGGCCCATAGATGTCAAGTATCTGCAATAAGACTGAGGATGGGGAAGGGTGTCAGCTTGAAACACAGCAGTGAACTGAAGCATACATTCAAAGCTTGCTAAGAATGGCTGTATCTGAACACATTGAAGGTTATGAATTGTGCCAGACATAACCCTGACTCAACAGCAATAATGAAGCCACTGTGTGACCTCCAAGGGCTGTGCACATGAGCTGACCTTGCAATCTGGCAGAGTTGTAGGGTAGAGTGACCAAATAATGGCAAGTGAAGATGGGCCATGCTAGCATACCCTTTCCAGGAATAATGACTGCTGTAGTTCACTTAACAGATGATTCAACAAACCATTGTGTTAAGGGTGTGCACACTTATGCAAACCACATAGTGTATGCATCTCATTCAGCATCTGCACGACTGACACATTTGTTTGATACTGCATTGGATTGCACAGGTCATATGACACATGTCAGGTGTGTGTAATGTTAACAAATGCAGTATTGTGGCCCCATTGTATATCATAGAAGAGACTGGCATGTCAACAAGGGTGTGTACACTCTTCATATCCATATTAAACTTTGAAGGTTGTCAGTGTAACAGAATTTTATTGCACATACATGCACTGCTGATGAGATCTTCAAATCAAAGGAAAAGCATTAATTACTGACACCAGTCCTCATATCATCCCAGGTATGTGTCAGACAAACACATAGGAGTTGTGAGCAACAGAGCAAACATAACTGCCACACATATACACATTCAGCAATGGTGTGTACATCTGTGAGGTATGGTGCACAGTACATGCCAGTGTGCTGTACAAGTGCACAGCAATACTGTGTACATGGGTGCAGTGTGTTCCAAGGGAAGGGGCATCACTACTAACACACCTCATGCATCACAGAGATGTATAATGTTGGTAACAAGGATTGAGTATGGCTGCAGTGCATGCTGTTGAGTGCCATATGTCATGCATGGTGACTGTTGGGTAATGAGAGGTCTGTGTAATATCTTTGTGCCACCTCACCTGTAAGTGTGAGTGTGTGTGTGTGTGTGTGTGTGTGTGTGTGTGTGTGTGTGTGTGTGTGTGTGTGTGTGTGTGTGTGTGTAGAAGTAAACCATAATGAACATGTATTAATTTACATTTCTTGTCTTCCCCTCACAGGTGGTGAGGTGGGTCAGGGTCCTTCCTGCAGGCAAACTGATGTTAGTGTCCATACAGACTCTGATAATGATGATAGGCATAGTGAGGCATAGGCAGAGTTGTCAGGGGCTGAATCTGTGCCACTGTTTGACATCCCACTTTTATCCACCCCATCCCCGCACACAGTCGCAATGCCCATACATACCACATCACCAGTGGCCATAGATGAGGAAGAGTTGGTGGGTGGTGGCATGGGACAGGAATGTGTGGTGACTATGGCAAGTGTGTCTGTACACAGCAGCCATAGCCAGATGACCGGTGAGGTACCACAGATGTACAGGGGTGCTCATAAGAGGGCTGCTGGCCAACATGCCTCTGGCAGAAGTGTCAGAGCAGGTGTCACCAGATGCATGTTTTGGGCCATCATGGAGACACAGGCATGTATGGAATGTTACACCAGAGATAGTCTGAGGCTCCAGAAGGCTATTCTTCCTGCTGTGCATGACAACATCCATGATCTTGCAGGTGCCCACCGTTATTTTGCAGAGGTCATGGATAGACGGTTGGGTAAGATGGTGGGAATCCTCGACCGTGTGGTGTCTGTGGTAGAGCATCTGTTGGGAGTAGGACGTCAGCCATGTGCACGTAAGTCAGCAACACCAACAGGTGGAGGTCTAAGTGGACATGCAACAACTCACAGCTGCTCCTGTAGTGGCAGTACCAGCATCAGCACTGCAGGAGGGGTGCTGTCCACACTACAACACAGCAGCCCACATGCACATGGTCCTGGCTGGTCCCAAGAGGGATGCAGATCCAATGGACAGGTGTCATCATCAGAGGAGAGTACCATATCTGGGCTTCTGCCTGGTAGCACCCATGGAACCCCTGGCAGGCACAGTTCTAGTGTCCGTGGCTGGACACCGTAAACTGTACACCCTGCCATGTACAGTCTGCAGCTGTCCAACAAACTCCTGTATAGGGCAGCCAAATGGCAGAAATGTGTGCATACATACACACACACATCACCAACACAGCTAGGGCACCTCCACAACTACACAAATCAGGTCTGCACAGCCCACTTAATAAAGAAACCCCTAACCCAAACACATAATGTCAACCAAATGGCTCAGCTCAGGCCTCCGTCAAACCCACAACACACACTGTGCATATGATGATACCTGTGCCACATCCCTGTCATCCATACCACTGATGCAGGCACATGCTAATATATTTCTGATGCACAGGAGTGAATGTACTAAGGTTTAGCAATGTAATGCTGTTTAATGTGTTTTCAGCTGGATTGATTAATGCTTACATGTCAGGATGTGTAGCTGTCCAGCCATGATGCATCATAGCTGTTAACACTGACTGTCTGTGGTCTCCATAATGCATTCTGTTTGTGTTCTAGGTGTCTATGTGTCAGCAGGATGTTGGTCTGCTCTCCTTTCCTACAAGGGGTGTGGCACTGTGGTGACACATTGACTTTTTGACTTTGTCATATCCCGGGTACAGCTGAACACAGGTAATAGGTCTGTATAACAGTTACTGCATGTGCCACATGGCTGATAGGTCTGAGGGGTGTATGCAGGTGAGTGCATGGTGGCTGATGTAAGCAGCTGTTCTACAGTGGACAATGTTAAGTGTACTGGGTGGCACACACCAAATGTTTGTGAATAACGCACACATAGAGGCTTTGGTGTTGATGCAATACAAAGAGAATACTGTTCATATGGATGTACTTCATTTTGCAGTGAACTCATTTTGGCCTATGTAATTCCACCAAGACCAAATTGCCAAAACATCACATCAGTAAATAATCAGTCTGCCAGTTTAATATCATTGACAATGGTACTGGCAGGGTATATGTCCTCTTCCCCAATGTAGTGCAGTCCTGGAGTTGGTAACCATAGGTGTGCTGGTGTGGGTGACACAGCCCCCCACTTTGGAGGGTGTGGAGTGGTGTAGAAACACATATGGTGTGATTAACAACTACTTAACCTGTTAACATAAACTGTACAGTATAATGGCATACTAAGCAGAGGGATACACACAACAATAACCCCAATGTGGGTGGCTGCGGCCACATCAACCACACTCATGTATATATATCAGCTCCAGTATTGCTGTACAGCTGTACAGTGGAGAAGAGGGCATTTACACATCCACTACTAGTTTTGATCGAATGTATTTCCACAAGATGATTGCTTTGAAATGTTACCTTTTGCCAGTTAGATCTCGGAGTTGACCACCCTGTGGAATGAGCTCATCCACAGGGTAAATGATGTCAGCCTGCACAACTGAAATTATGAGAAGGTGCGGCATTGATGCACCGATCTGATCTGCCACACCCATCAGCATGCTGCTGCAGTTAGGAGGGACCAGCTAGTCACAGGTGTGGGTCATGCCATCCAGCCCCCACTGACACATGCTGAGGAGCTCCTCACCAGCCTTGGGATACCTGCCTGCCAGTCAAGCCAGCAGGCTGAAGACAGCATTCTGGAGGTGGGTGCCACCCACAAAATGGATGACAAGCGTGCAGATAAGGCCCCAGGGAGCATTACTAGACCACTGTTGCTTATCCATTTTCATCTGTAAAGTATCTACATGCATATGTCAGATAAGATAGTCTGTTTCTGCAGTGTAGTAATGAACAGATGTGCATAATCTATAGTATTGTGGGTTTATACTGTCAATGAGCTGGAATCCTGCTCCTACCCTGTACCAATGCCACAGATGTGGCTACTGACATTACTTCTGTCTCACAACTATTTAGGTCCCTTTGGTATACAACTAGGGCAGCAGCCTGTAGCTGGTGAATATGGAGTTGTTTTGTTCAGGTTTGCCAATACACCAACCATGTTATATCCATGCTATTTGCCATGCACACATTTAACACACCTGCCCATAATGCATGCTGTACATGTTCATTTATTGTTGGTGTTAACTGCACTGCATCACAGTGGTCACCATGATGGCATATCTGAAGGGTATGTAAGAGTTCTGCAGTATACCTAACAAACTGTCAGTGCAAGATGTGTGGACAGAGATGAACATAATGGTGGGACAAATGGCCTACAGTAGGGACATATCTGAAACATTACCCTTATATAGTGGCTACAACACTATGCACCACTATTACAATGGCAACTGTTCCTGATATAAACAACAGCAAATCACAGTTCCACATTCCTCACCTTTTACAACCTGTAATGTGATCCTAACATGATCAATGAATTTGTAAAATGGAATCCTATATTAGGACAACAAATATGGGGAATACATACCTTAAGAAACACTGGAAGTATATGTATGCACACACTCCAAATAACATATTGTGGAAGCAGCTTGTGATGTATTGACAGCATTCACTCTTCTTGAGTACACACCTTTCATCAGGTACAGGGCCTCAGTGTCACACCAAGTCATGGTCTGCTGTCCAAGAAGTATGTCGATGACATTTGCCCACTCACCTGCAACAGAGGCAGCCATGGCTTGCACACATCTTACAAACAATTAAATGGATCTCATATCTGAAAGGTAGGACTCAGGAGTGGGGAAAGTAGCCTTACCTCACCATTGCATACACCATGGGAAACAGTTCAGACAGTCATGTATGTGTCTATGAAGTATGGGACAACACTGATGTAGAAAATAAACAGATGCCCATCCAAAACAGATGACAAAACATGTTGCAAACTGGTCATGGATGCTGCCCAGAAACATGCAGCAACACTGAGGGACTTGCAGGAATGTCTAGCAAGTATTGCCTATGCAGTATCCGTGTCGACAATTGCCTGGATTTTGCATAGGTGTGGCTTATGGGTTAGGGTAGTCAGAAGGAAGAGTTGTCCCACATGATACATCATCCAGGGCTCTCTGCAGGTAGCATAAGCATAACATCAAGTCTCCCAAAGGCATGTGTTGCAATGTGTAATGGTGTCATGAGACCAAGGCTCAAACCTACAGACAGTATTCATAAAGATACATGTAGTGCACAAGCAACACCTCACCCCACCTCAGGGCCACCATCCCCAATATTTAGCTTGCTGGTGCCAGTGTACACCTTTAGGTTTGCAGTTCTTTAGCTGGAACTAGGCCAGTACACAAGGTGTTTGGAATTTGGAACACTGCAAAATAACACTAATGTGTGGCCCATAGATGTCAAGTATCTGCAATAAGACTGAGGATGGGGAAGGGTGTCAGCTTGAAACACAGCAGTGAACTGAAGCATACATTCAAAGCTTGCTAAGAATGGCTGTATCTGAACACATTGAAGATTATGAATTGTGCCAGACATAACCCTGACTCAACAGCAATAATGAAGCCACTGTGTGACCTCCAAGGGCTGTGCACATGAGCTGACCTTGCAGTCTGGCAGAGTTGTAGGGTAGAGTGACCAAATAATGGCAAGTGAAGATGGGCCATGCTAGCATACCCTTTCCAGGAATAATGACTGCTGTAGTTCACTTAACAGATGATTCAACAAACCATTGTGTTAAGGGTGTGCACACTTATGCAAACCACATAGTGTATGCATCTCATTCAGCATCTGCACGACTGACACATTTGTTTGATACTGCATTGGATTGCACAGGTCATATGACACATGTCAGGTGTGTGTAATGTTAACAAATGCAGTATTGTGGCCCCATTGTATATCATAGAAGAGACTGGCATGTCAACAAGGGTGTGTACACTCTTCATATCCATATTAAACTTTGAAGGTTGTCAGTGTAACAGAATTTTATTGCACATACATGCACTGCTGATGAGATCTTCAAATCAAAGGAAAAGCATTAATTACTGACACCAGTCCTCATATCATCCCAGGTATGTGTCAGAAAAACACATAGGAGTTGTGAGCAACAGAGCAAACATAACTGCCACACATATACACATTCAGCAATGGTGTGTACATCTGTGAGGTATGGTGCACAGTACATGCCAGTGTGCTGTACAGGTGCACAGCAATACTGTGTACATGGGTGCAGTGTGTTCCAAGGGAAGGGGCATCACTACTAACACACGTCATGCATCACAGAGATGTATAATGTTGGTAACAAGGATTGAGTATGGCTGCAGTGCATGCTGTTGAGTGCCATATGTCATGCATGGTGACTGTTGGGTAATGAGAGGTCTGTGTAATATCTTTGTGCCACTTCTCCTGTAAGTGTGAGTGTGTGTGTGTGTGTGTGTGTGTGTGTGTGTGTGTGTGTGTGTGTGTGTGTGTGTGTGTGTGTGTAGAAGTAAACCATAATGAACATTTATTAATTTACATTTCTTGTCTTCCCCTCACAGGTGGTGAGGTGGGTCAGGGTCCCTCCTGCAGGTAAACTGATGTTACTGTCCATACAGATGCTGATAATGATGATAGGCATAGTGAGGCATAGGCAGAGTCGTCAGGGGCTGAATCTGTGCCACTGGTTGGCATCCCACTTTTATCCACCCCATCCCTGCACACAGTCGCAATGCCCATACATACCACATCACCAGTGGCCATAGATGAGGAAGAGTTGGTGGGTGGTGGCATGGGACAGGAGAGTGTGGTGACTATGGCAAGTGTGTCTGTACACAGCAGCCATAGCCAGATGACCGGTGAGGTACCACACAGGCAGGTGTACAGGGGTGCTCATAGGAGGGCTGCTGGCCATCATGCCTCTGGCAGAAGTGCCAGAGCAGGTGTCACCAGATGCATGTTTTGGGCCATCATGGAGACACAGGCATGTATGGAATGTTACACAAGAGATAGTCTGAGGCTCCAGAAGGCTATTCTTCCTGCTGTGCATGACAACATCCGTGATCTTGCAGGTGCCCACCGTTATTTTGCAGAGGTCATGGATAGACGGTTGGGTAAGATGGTGGGAATCCTCGACCATGTGGTGTCTGTGGTAGAGCATCTGTTGGGAGTAGGACGTCAGCCATGTGCACGTAAGTCAGCAACACCAACAGGTGGAGGTCTAAGTGGACATGCAACAACTCACAGCTGCTCCTGTAGTTGCAGTACCAGCATCAGCACTGTAGGAGGGGTGCTGTCCACACTACAACACAGCAGCCCACATGCACATGGTCCTGGCTGGTCCCAAGAGGGATGCAGATCCAGTGGACAGGTGTCATCATCAGAGGAGAGTACCATATCTGGGCTTCTGCCTGGTAGCACCCATGGAACCCCTGGCAGGCACAGTTCTAGTGTCCATGGCTGGACACAGTAAACTGTACACCTTGCCATGTACAGTCTGCAGCTGTCCAACAAACTCCTGTATAGGGCAGCCAAATGGCAGAAATGTGTGCATACATACACACACACATCACCAACACAGCTAGGGCACCTCCACAACTATACACACCAGGTCTGCACAGCCCACTTAATAAAGAAACCCCTAACCCACACACATGATGTCAACCAAACGGCTCAGCTCAGGCCTCCGGCAAACCCACAACACACTCTGTGCATATGATGATACCTGTGCCACATCCCTGTCATCCATACCACTGATGCAGGCACATGCTAATATGGTTCTGATGCACAGGAGTGAATGTACTAAGGTTTAGCAATGTAATGCTGTTTAATGTGTTTTCAGCTGGAATGATTAATGCTTACATGTCAGGGTGTGTAGCTGTCCAGCCATGATGCATCATAGCTGTTAACACTGACTGTCTGTGGTCTCCATAATGCATTCTGTTTGTGTTCTAGGTGTCTATGTGTCAGCAGGATGTTGGTCTGCTTTCCTTTCCTACAAGGGGTGTGGCACTGTGGTGACACATTGACTTTTTGACTTTGTCATATCCCGGGTACAGCTGAACACAGGTAATAGGTCTGTATAACAGTTACTGCATGTGCTACATGGCTGATAGGTCTGAGGGGTGTATGCAGGTGAGTGCATGGTGGCTGATGTAAGCAGCTGTTCTACAGTGGACAATGTTAAGTGTACTGGGTGGCACACACCAAATGTTTGTGAATAACGCACACATAGAGGCTTTGGTGTTGATGCAATACACAGAGAATACTGTTCATATGGATGTACTTCATTTTGCAGTGAACTCATTTTGGCCTATGTAATTCCACCAAGACCAAATTGCCAAAACATCACATCAGTAAATAATCAGTCTGCCAGTTTAATATCATTGACAATGGTACTGGCAGGGTATATGTCCTCTTCCCCAATGTAGTGCAGTCCTGGAGTTGGTAACCATAGGTGTGCTGGTGTGGGTGACACAGCCCCCCACTTTGGAGGGTGTGGAGTGGTGTAGAAACACATATGGTGTGATTAACAACTACTTAACCTGTTAACATAAACTGTACAGTATAACGGCATACTAAGCAGGGGGATACACACAACAATAACCCCAATGTGGGTGGCTGCGGCCACAACAACCACACTCATGTATATATATATCAGCTCCAGTATCGCTGTACAGCTGTACAGTGGAGAAGAGGGCATTTACACATCCACTACTAGTTTTGATTGAATGTATTTCCACAAGATGATTGCTTTGAAATGTTACCTTTTGCCAGTTAGATCTCGGACAAATGATCTCCTGGGACATATATTTTCTGCAAACTGAAGTAGATCCCTTCACATACACACACACTTACTTGGCAACACTGAGAGTAGAACCCCTACCTAGGTACTTATTGCTACTAATGTGTTTGGCCTTAATTGCACACACCACAGAGCTTTTAGGGTGAGGTGTGTTCCAAGTTTCCTGTAAAGTGAAGAAAATCACCGGGCCTTACACAGTATAGTAATGGGGATGTACTGGGTGTTAATGAACAATACATAGTATGACATACTGTCCTATACACATTAACAAACACATACAGTCATAGACACATTTGACAGACCTGGGTTTAGCATTGCTAGCTACCTTGTCAGTGAGTCCATTCTGTTACAGAGTTTTTGCACACAGCACTTGTATCATTGAGCTGGATAGTGTAATTAGTTACCTGTATGGTTGATGGTGACAGTGGTCCTCATACAGTGGACCTTGGGACATGTACTGGGGGTACCCATGGTGAAAAGACTGTAGTCACAACACCCACACCCCACATTGGATATTGTACTCACTGAAACCCATGATAATGCTCTGACATACCCACAATCACACATTGACCAGGACTGCATACAAACCTTTGTCTATCTAACCAGTGCTACTACAGGGATATGCATTTATTGCACATGCCACAGGGATAGTAGGGTGAGGGTTTGTCATGGCTCTCCTAATGTCAGCAACATCACTATCCCTTATAATGTATGGCAAGGTTTATTGTATTTGGAGAATGTGGACTCATAATGTGTCTCCTACAAATATGCACACTCACACACAATTGCACACACATACACACACTTGCCAAGACTCAGAGGGTAACCCACGCCTATCTACCCATTTGTAGAACAGTGTTATGCTGGTACTGCAAGCACCAGGTAGCCCATAGGGTGAAGAGTGTAACAAGGTACATTTAATGTCAATTACAGCAGCAGTTGTTTGTAAGTATGGCAAAGGGGGGTGTAGTGGGTGAAAAGGCCCTCAGAGTATTTTCAACTTCAAGTTTTACAAACACACAGACACTGTTATTCTCGGTAATGCACGTCGACACATTTGTCAGTACTGAGGTCCATAGGTGCAGGTGTTCCTACGTATGTACCAGGCTAATGTCCATGGAGAGATGAAAACAGTAGTGCATGTAGGTAAACTGGTATCATGCCACCTGACATTTGTCAGCAGGCCATCTATCAACCAATGCCACTTGAGTGATCCCCAGGGTAACAGTTAAATTCAACATCCAATCATCTGGTTTTCTCTTGCAGAGGGCCAGTAAGGTGCTCTAATTGACATATATGCAACATATATTACATAGGTTCCCCTTGACTTGATCGACACGCCAAAACACCGATGCTCAGAAGACCGACTCCAGAAGACCGACGAGACAGATGATCGACAAGGTGAAATCCCGACAGCCGAAACACTGACATGGGCAACGTGTGGGCGCGACTCGGTAAGTGTCCGATAGTGAGGGATTTAGCTTTAGGGAGTGGACAGGTAAGTGTGAGATAGTGAGGGATTTAGGGTTAGGGTGCGGGAAAGGTGAGTGTGCGGTATTGTCGGACTTAGGGTACGGGTAAGGTAAGTGTGCGATAGTGATGGAGTTTAGGTTTAAGGGCAGGTTAAGTGAGTTAGGGTTAGGGTGCGGGTTGGGTAATTGTACGATAGTGACGGATTGTAGGTTTAGTGGCGGGTTAAGTGAGTTAGGGTTAGGGTGTGGGTAGGGTAAGTGTGCGGTAGTGTTGGACCTTAGGGTTAGGGTTTGGGTTACGGTTAGTGCATGCATAGTTGTGTGTAATGTGTAGTTTACGTTTTGTGTGTCGGTGTTATGGTGTTCGGTTTTGTGCGTTTTCGGTCTTTTGGTGTCGGTGTTTTGGGTGTCGGCTTTGTGGCGTGTCGGTGTTGTGATAGGGATCCATGACATAACATGACCAGTGACTGGGTTAGAGACCTGTACCCAAGCATGTTCTGTTGACAGTGGTAGTCTGGTTGAGGTATCCATGGCATGTGGTGCGTACAGGGTGGGGTTTCCTAGCTGTGGCATTCATAACACAGCTGGGCAGACATGTCAGTGTCAGTCAAGATGGATACCTGACATCTGCACATCTGTACAGAGGACAGATAGAAATTAGCTAGCCAACAGGTTATGCATTAGCATGAATGTTTTGACAGATAGACGTCTGACACTGATAGGTATGCCATTACTACATAACAGCAGCCCTCAATGACATGTCCTAAACACAAAGTAGCCTAAAGTTAATATCCACATTTCAGATCAATATCCAATAGGAGATACTAAATAACATGCAGCTCACACACCAAGGACACAATAGTCAGTATTCAGAGTCCAGCTTTGCATGCAGGGGTGTATGGTTCCAGTACTACAATCTGCAATCCACTCTTACTTGGAAAAGCACTGTTAAAAGTAGTAGCATAATGATACAATACACAATACATGCAAGTGTGACTGCATATTACCTGGGATACTATCCATGTATGAAACACATGCAAAGAGAAAAAATTGTGGTACTAGCAATGTATACTCAGGTGTCCCATACAGTATACTCACAGCCTTTGCTACTGTAATGACAGCACATAGAAGCATGTTATGTACATGGAATTAAATACACTTAGTAAAGATGTCATTAACCTGCTATTTTATCAGACTAGAATGTGATCACTGGTTACCAGGTCTGAGCTATGCTTAGCAGGTGTAAGCATTGCTTAAATGTAAATGCTAAGCAGATTTGCACACTGGTAAGCAAAGCCTACACGGTGTAAGTCTTTTTCGTTTAACCGTACGTTAGCACGGCTCACCATCACGCAAACCCATGCAAACCCCCTTAAAGCTGCTCAAAACTGCCTTAACCACTTTGTATCCAACAGTCCTTGTTCTGCCTAGCAACAAAATAAACAGCCCTTGCAGGTCTCAATATATATATATATATATATATATATATATATATATATATATATATGTATGTATATATAACATATGTCCATTACATGTAGTGGCGTCATACCTCAGCATCATAACTCACAACCTCTTAGTGCAAGGGAACGTAATGTAAGTATTGCAGTTATAAATGTAGAATGTTGCTACAGTAACAAGGGTTGTGTCAACAGACATGCTGTGTAGGAAGGCTATTCTGAAACTGACATGTATGCGATCAATTACTGACAGACATCATAGTGAAGTACCACTCAAATCACAGTAATGATCCTGTGGAATACAGCAGAAATATGACCAATAAACGTGGACAGTCTGAAACAATCTGGTCAGTCCAGAGGTACACACGTAACTCCTTAGTGCAAGACGTGTGGACCAAGCCTGACAAAGAGGATGCTTACAGCCATGAAAATGGGGATATAACACAAATGCTGGGGTAGATAAGCTCACACAGTTGATGTATTCACACCCTCCTGTTTGTCCTAACACATATTAACTGGAGGAGCAGAGGTCCCAAGCCCACATACTTCCCACTAGTTAGTGACATACATCTGCACAGCTTCTCACTGCTTTTTCAGAAATACACAACACATATGGTGGCCAGGCAACAGTACATCTGACAAATATCTGGACATAACATCACAATAGGTAAATACACTGAGCTGCTAGGCATGTCACCAAGCACTGTGTAATCTATAGGCAGACTGCCACAACACTGACCTAAGTTTCCTATGGGGGAATACACATGTAATTGCAAATATAGCAGGCAGTACAGGTATGTAACAGCATGGAGTAACAGACACCAGTGTGAAAGTGGATACCCACAACCAATCTCATCTCAGTTACAGTCACATTATGGTAAGCATAATTAATAGTACAGTATATGGACTGTGTGAACAAAACTATCCTCATATTTGCCACTCAGACACTAACCCTACATATACTGTCACAATTCACAGTGTAGTCTGATACCTGACTGTGCTATGGGACATGTCTCAGTCTGGTCCTACAAACATATATGCTGATAGGGTACCAGAAACTGGAGCAGCATGTAACGTCAGATAGAACAGAACCAAGAACACTGAGATCTATCACAGTCTGTACACAGGCCAAGTAACATATTCACAATACACTGCTACACAATACTGACACGCTGTCAATAATCACCATAAGTACACAGACCTCACTACTGTACAGACTACAACAGAATCTCCAGGTTTTGTCCTCAAATATAAGGCCTACTATATATAACATGTCTGGCAGTCTGATATATCACTGGCTTGTTATCAGGAATGATGTCAGTAAATAATTATATACTATACATATGCACCTCTTACTGCATGAAATATGGACAAAGGGTGACAGACTTGTTGGACAGAGGCACAAACACAGGGCCAGTATTGGCATATTGCTGTGATAAACTGAGAAAATTGCTGGTGTAACAGGGCTTGTTGTGACATATCTCTTCTGAGGGACATGAAGTCAGTAACACACATGGATGTCACCATTTACTGACTGCAATCATCAGAGTGTGCTACTGCATTTCTAAAGACAGGAAATGTGTGAGTATCACACCATATCAAAGACTCCGAACTCTGGCTAGTTTGCAGATAGCCCTACAATTCAGAGTTTCCTCTACCACATAACACTGTCATGCCAGAATTTAAATCATGCTTAACAGCCATATCCACACAAACCTTGTTAAACCAACATTGCTTCAAATGTAGAACAGCAATACTTGCATTCTGTCCCCATGTCTGGAACATCCCCGTCCTGTTTGTTGGCCTGTCTTCACAATGTTTGTTGTAAGAGGTATTCCGAACTACCCTCTGTGATGCTGTTTGCCAGACACCCACATGAAGTCCTGCTCACAGTGAAGGAAAAGGGCCAACACCCACATGAAGTGCTTAGTTATAGGAGTGTGGATCCATGCAGTTGGCTATAGGAAAGATACCACAACTGTTCCACATGCAATTAGCAAGGGGGACTCCAATTCATGCACAGGCCATCAGCAGATCTTGAGCATTGCCTACAAAATTCAAGCTGCTGCCTATGCAAAACAGATGTATTTTTCTACATCTACCAGAGAGGTAGAGAGAGAGAGAGAGAGAGAGAGAGAGACAGAGACAGAGAGAAAGTAAGAAAGTAATAGAGAAAGAGCCAAGCATGTTTGTGTATGATCTGTGGGTGGAGAGTGGTATTTGGGTATTATAACAGTTGCCTGTATTGTTTACTAATCCATGCTGTCACATAGTAATTGCACATGGCAGTACACATTTATGGCTGTGGATTGTCTACAACAACCTCTACAGTGTTTGAAAACTGTTGACCTTGTAATGTGGACATTGGGACAGATAGGTCCTCAACATAATAATGTAGCAAAACCCACACTGCAATGGATCCTGTCATTACACAATCACCCCAACACCCACACAGGATAGTAATGGCATGCAAACACACACACTTACCAGTACTGAGTTTCAAACCCCCACCTGGCTATATATTGCTATTACAGTGTTATGCAGTTATTGCGCACACCACAGAACTTACATGTTGAAGAGTTGTCCAAAGGTATCTTTGAAAGTGAGTGACATCAGCAGCAGTGCTAAAGGAGGGGTAAGGGAAGTGTAGTAAGTGTGAATGTCCACAGAATCAGGTGTCAACAAAGACACACACAAACTCTTTCACACATTATCACAGTTCCCAAGACCAGGATTAGAACTCCTACCTAACTAGTTTGTTACACTACAGTATTAAGCAGTTATTGCAAGCACTACAGAGCTTACAGGACTGAAATGTGGACAAAGGGTTTTTTCAAGCTGACTGACATCAGGAGGCATGGCAATGGGAGGTGTAGTGAGTGCGAATGGCATCAAACTCATTCATCTCCACACACACACACACACACACACACACACACACACACACACACACACACTTGCAAGTACTGAGATCCACAGGTTCATTGCTTCATAGGTGTATAGTAGGTGAATGGGCCTAAAGGCTCTACAAGGCTAGGCCAAGGTAATACCTTGGCATCAGGTCACATGACAATAGTCCCATGTGTGGCTCAGGGTGTAGTCCCTGGAGTGGTCCCCAGGGGTGGGTATTGTATTCACCATTCACACATCTGGGTTACTGTGGAAAAATACTGAAGTCAACATATTTTGTATTCTGTATTTAAAGGGTTAAGCAGAAAAATGTTCACTGCGTGCAAACTGAAATGTTCTGGAAAATGTTGATCACTGAGGAATGCAGGAGTTAATCTTAAACCACTGATAAGGAAGTTAATGGTGCAAGAATAACTGTGGTACTGGCTGGTAAAAACAAGTAATCAAACTATCAATTTTAATGAATGTTCTGTGTGCTACGTGTATGTACGTGCAGGAGGGTCTATATAAGGAGAACTCAAAGTACAAGTAGCCAGACTGCTGGCATATTACTATCATGTAGCAGATCTCCATGCATGTAAAATTAAAGCTGTTTTACTTGCTTACAAGAACTTGGTGTGATTCTTCCAGAATATGTTAGAAGAGTAAAATCTTTCGACATAACTGGCGCCCAACGTTAGGGCGGCCCCTGCACGGCGCGAAGCGAACAAAGAGAGGCTGAAAACCTAGGCAGGTGGAGAGAGATCAGGCTCTCCTCGAATGAAAGACCTCCAACTGAAACAGGTTGAAATTAGAGGCCAGTCACTCTTTCCAGATTCAATCCGTGAGGTGGCAGCGAAACAGGGCGGAGGAATCACAAAGGTAAGCAAAAGAAAAGCTATTTTTGTTGTTTCTGATTGGAATTTTTGTCTAAATTTTAAGGGACTAGTCAAGGGAGAAATTGAATTTTCTCAAAGTATAAGGGTATATGTGAATAGATTCCATATACAAGAGATCTCAGGAACAGGAATAGTTTCTCGTAAGAGAAATGGGAACAGGAACCAGTTGCGCCCAAAAGCGACGACAAGACGGAAGATGAAAAGTTTATGTTTGATTTACACCCAAAGAATGTAAAGTATTTAGATAAATGGAAAAAGGAACATGGGTTTAGTGGATGTTTAAATAAGTCAGAATGTCAAAATCTAGTAAGATTATTGCAAACAGGCAGGAAATAAGACAAGGAAGCAAAAGAAGGTAGGGATTCCCCAGGCACAGAAATGGCTGGAGGAAGCAAATAAAAACATAAGGAACAAAATTTGAAAAAGGGTGTGGTAATTCAAGTGAAAAGATGTGTACTTTGTTCAAAAGGAAGATAATGAAACTTCCATAGTCAGTCGTAGTCACCAGAATCCCTCGGCCCCTCCCATCCAGTATCCAGACCCTGCACAGGTTATTGAGGTGCCCCGACCAGGACCCACCGCAATACCAGGCTTCGTGAGTGTCCCCACGCCACGTATTATATTACAGAGAGAGCCTGCCAACACTCTTGACTTACGCAGCGGAAGTATTAGGAGAGAAGGGGACTGGAAAATTAAGGAGAAGGTAGATCAGGAAGGAGAGGAATACCCACTGATAGAAGTGGCAAATCCTCAAGCAGGCGCAGAAGGCGAGGGTCCTACCATATTGGTCTACCGACCGTGGACCCGTGATGATATCCGAAAAGCGGTAGAGGGGATTCCCCATCCAAAAGTAGATATGCGTAAATTCCGTACAGACGTAGGGGGCATGAGAATGAGTTATAGATATGATGGTCAAAAAGACGTAGATGGAGGGTATGAGGAAGAAGAAGAAAGTGAGAATGGGGAAGTAGGTACAAGTGAAGACGATGGGTGGGGACAGGAAATGGCAGAAAATGAGAAATATCAAATGGTAAATTTAACAGCACTAGCATCAACTATGCAATTGGAATCCCAACCAGTGATCACATTGCAAGTTGAGGGCCGAGACATAGAATTTCTTTGTGACTCAGGGGCTTCTCGAACGTTAGTCAAAAGTACTGCCATATCATCCGATGTTACCTCAGATGAATATGTGCTTGTAAAAGCAGCAAATGGTCGATTTACAAAGAGCCATTGTCCAAACCTCTGTGGTTTACCGACCCAGAGACGAACCAAACCATACGGTTCCGAGTAATAATTTCAGAAATCTGCCCAGTACATTTACTAGGAAGAGATTTAATGCAAGTGTTCGTATAGCAGCCGTCCCAACCTCCACGGGATGGTGGCAAGGAGAATAGAACTGAATAGTGCAATGCTATTAGAGGGCAGGGAGATCTACATTACTGGTATAGTAATGATTTGATAGAGACAGGCCCCAGAGTGTAGTGACGACTCTTACAAATTTGGCATTAAGCAAATACGGCATAACTAATCCAAGGTGTCAGATCCATTACATTGCACAATGTATTACAGAAGATGTGCCGGACCTGATTTAGAATACGAAAAGAAATTTCTTAGTTTTAAAGTCACCAAACTAGTATTGCATAGCCTTTTGGGACACACTAGGTAATTCTGCAGTCACATGTAGCCTTACAAGGGATATGCAGCTGCTGTATAAGAATGAATTAACCACACATATTTCAGTCACGGAGGGTAAAGGAATGTCATGGTACCTCGTGGGTAAGAAAATAACTGAATGGGTAGGATGGACACCAGAACAGTTGGCAGGTAAGGGCATTCAGGTTCAAAAACTTAACTGGGTTACACAAGCCAGACCGACTGCACCTCAGGGAAGACAAACCGATACAATCCCCTGGGACATTATGACTATGTCTCCTTACCCCCATGGAAGAATCTCAATTGCAGATGATTCCAAACTCATTATGGTCGCAGGGTCAGCACGATATCGGACTGATTAGAACGGCAGGACAGGTGAAGATTACACCCAAGTCAGAATTTAGACCTCATAAACGGCAGTATCCCTTGAGCAGAAAGGCAGAGGAGGGCATTTTACCGGTAATCACAGCACTTTTGAAAGCTGGAGTATTAATTCTGTGCACAGACTCACCGTGTAATACCCTTATTTCCAGTAAAACCGGATGGGACATGGAGGATGGTACAAGACTTACAGGCAATAAATGCCGGTGGTACCTCGGCCCCATAGTCCCGGATCCGCCTATTCTGCTGAACGATATCCTTCCAACGCATAACTACTTTTCTGTAATTGATACCAGTAATGCCTTTTTCCCTATTCCCTTACAGGAAGATAGTAGATTTTGGTTTGCATTTACGCTTATGGGCAAGCGCTATACCTATACCAGGTTACCGCAGGGATACTGCGAAAGTCCCACCATCTTCTCACAAGAGATGTCCACCAATTTGGCTCAGTTCCAACCAGCCCAAGGGTGCCACCTACTGCTGTATCGTGGATGATATCCTCCTGGCCGACTACGGAAGAACTCTGTAAGTCCGAGACTATTCGACTACTACACTTTCTGGCACACGAAGGACATAAGGTAAATAAGTCTAAGTTACAATTTTGTAAATTAGAAGCACGTTACCTGGGTTATACTATCTCTGGGAAGGGCAGGCGATTAGATGACAGCAGAAAGAATGCTATTTTACAAGCCCCCATGCCAACTACAAAAAATAAATGATGTCCTTTTAGGCATTACGAACTTCTGTCGAGTTGGATTCCCAACTACGCCAAGAAGTGCACCCGCTATCAGACTTAATTTTGCAATACCGATGGCGGCAAAGATTTGCTGCACTGGACAGACAAGGCAGTACAGGCATTTACTAGGATCAAGCAACTGATAGCTGGGTCAGCAACATTGGGGTTTCCAGATTACAGTAAGACCTTTATACAGACTGTAGATTGCAAGCAGGATTTATGACATCTGTTTTAATGCAAATGTATGGAGATAAGTTAAGACCATTGGCATTTTACTCTAGCAAATTAGACTCAGTAGCACGAGCATTACCACACTGTGTGCAAGCAGTAATTGCAGCCGCTTTGGCGGTACAAGCGCCTGCCACGCTGGTATTGTTCCATGATCTTACGTTAAAAGTCCCGCACTCTGTAGCAGTCATCCTTCTGCAGGACAAGTTAACATTTCTGTCACCTAGCAGACATTTATCTTGTATGACTACGCTGTTATCGCAGCCACACATGACAATTGAGAGATGCACTACCTTAAATCCAGCGACATTGCTACCTGTTGCTGAAGACGGTATTCCGCATGTATGCTTAGATCTCATACATTCTAAAGTTCTACCAAGACCGGATCTTAAAGATCAACCCTTACTACATGCGGACTGGACACTGTTTGTAGATGGGTCAGCACGCAAAACAGAAACAGGCACCACGCAGGTAGGGTATGCAGTTACTACTGCAACTCAGATAATAGAGGCAAGACCACTCCCGGAACTTATCCGCCAAGCAGCGGAACTGATTGCTGTGACAAGGGCATGTCTCCTTTCAGAGGACAGGAACGCCACTATCTATAATGGATAGTCAATATGCTTTCTACGGTGCATGTGTTTGCTCAGCAATGGAAAATAGGGGATGGTTACAACCTCGGGAAAGACATTATGCACAAAGACCTAATCCTTGAATTACTACAAGCCGTCCAACGCCACGGGTTTGGCCATCTGTAAATGCGCTGCTCATACCCGCTAAGGACCCGGTATCACTTGGTAATGCCCTAGCAGACAAAGCAGCCAAAGAGGCAGCTATGTCCAGTACCTTTTCACTTGAAACCACACCTACAGAATTACAACCAACAGATAAATTTGATTTGCAAACCTTACAAGTCATGCAGGAACTTAGCACAGTACAGGAAAACAACGCTGGACTAGGTATGGTGTTAGGCAGAACAAAGGAATCTATGTGGGACCGGATAATAAATATGTTTTGCCTACTAATCTTTTAGATATGCAGCACTAGTTGTGCATGGCCCTTCCCATCTGGGCCCTGCAGCTATGGTTAGAATTATCCACCTTACCTTTTGGACCAAGGGTTTCATTGCATATGCAAAACGCTTTTGTCTATCCTGCATAGTATGTGCTAAATACCACGGGAGGGTCAGAGTTGCTCCGCATCATTTCCAACACCCCCTATCCTTTTCATACAATATGTATGGACTTCATCGAATTGACCCCGCACAACTAAAGAAGTTTGTGTTAGTAATAGTAGATGCATTTACTAAGTGGGTTGAGGCTTTTCCGGTGACACATCCGGATGCACAATCAGTGGCTAAAATTTTGGTCAATCACATCATCCCGCACTTTGGACTTCCTACACGCATCTACTCTGACAACGGCACGCATTTTGTCAATCAGATCATACAGAAACTGTCTACAGTTTTCCAAATTGAATTGAAACACCATTGTGCCTACCACCCATAGTCAGCAGGGTTGGTGGAACGCCATAACGGCATTCTAAAAGGCAAGTTGAGAAAACTCATGGCCGAGACACATCAGTCTTGGATTACCTGTCTACCTCTAGCCCTCCTTTCCATGCAAGACAACTCCCACCTCAAAAGGAGTCACCCCATTTGAGTTGTTGTATGGGAGACCTTATTACGCCCGCAGTGGCAAAACTTGTTGCCTGCGGAACGTGAGGGGGTGAGGAGATAGCTGAGTACATGAGGAAAATGCTGACCAATACTAACAGCTGTTTAACGAATGATTGTTTTTCAGGTTCAAGAGACGACAAGATCACGGAAATCAGACCCGGCGAGTGGGTCTGGATCAAAATAATAATAAACGCAAGAATTGGGCATCCCCAAATGGGAGGGCCCTACCAGGTGCTAATCGCGACTCCAACAGCAGTTCGGATTAAAGAAAGGTCCTCATGGATCCACCTAACGATTGCAAAATCATAAAACATTTTAAGTTAAATAAAGACCTGAGTTCCCTGAGGAACAAACAGACAGCAGCAATCATGAAGGACAATAATGAGAATAAGAGAAAATGGTTCTATTGCAATGTTTTATTGTTTATAACTATTGTGATTGTAATATTTCTGTTTTGGACATTTCTGTCTTTTAATGAAGCTAGCCATTCAAAAGAGACAAACACACCAGCTGGCATCCAAACTTTAATACATATCAAGCGATTAAATATGCATATGCATCCTCAATGAATGTCTCAAATTGTTGGGTATGTACTGCAATACCTACTGTACACAGTGGCTTAATGTTAGGGACAGCCCCTCTGGGAATAAATGATACTTGGAATAGTTTGTTGTTTGAAACCACAGAAGTACCACTGAGAGACAAGGTGGCGCTGCCTCTTTTGGGGCGCCAAAATGGAACAGTGTGTTTTCAAAAGATTGGGAAAGTTAAGGTGGGGCTGAGCCAATGTAATTTGACAATAGTTCATAATTGTACCCTAGAAGGGCAGTGTGAGACCAAGTTTGGAGCTATAAAAAAAAGACATCAATGTAAATGATATTAGTTTGTTGAAAAAATGCTGTATGTATATGGCCTGTTATTTAAGGGGCTAAAGCCAAATGGGAGTTATGAATTTGCAACCAATATTACCATCAAAACAAATGATTGTTATTTTATTTGTGGTAGGAAAGCATATAAATGGTTACCATATGGCTGGTCAGGAAGTTGTTTTTTGGGATATCTGATACCAGCTATCAGGCACGCAAATGCTTGCCTCAAGGTAAAATACGAAATGCACGCTCTTAATAAACCTATTAATCCCGTAGGTAACATTGTTGCATCATGGATTTATCACCATGACTTGGCACACGACAGCAGCAAAGGACTCTCACATATGGACATAGGCGATGATGTAATTGCTTGGCCTGGTATTTTGCCAGCATATGGGACAGTAAAATCCATCTGTGAACTGAGAAAACTGTCAAAACTGTTAGAGACTCTGAGTAATGCGACATTTTCAGCGCTAGAATTGGTGACGGACGAAGTTAACGGGCGATGAGAACAGTAGTGTTGCAGAACCGTATGGCCGATTTCACCCTAGCGGCGAAGGAGGTACTTGCGCCTGATACACGAGGAGTGCTGCTCGCTCATCCCTGATAACGAGCACGCGATTCAGAGCCACCTTGAAATAATTCAACAAGTTTCTGAACTGACTAAACCTGGTCCAAACCCCTTGACTGACTTTTTCCAAAACCTGTTTGGAAACTGGGGTTCTGTGTTGATGAACATTTTAATTGCTGTATGTGTTGGTGCAATCATATTTTTGCTGCTTGGCTGCTGTTGCATACCATGTATCAAAATGATAATATCGAAGGTTATCTCTGCCAATGCTACAAAAGCATATTTCTCTGATTATGAGAAGGTATACAACGATCTGGGATTGTGTAAAATAAACAGTATACAAAATGTTGTAAGGGGAAATGTGGAAAAATACTGAAGTCAACATATTTTGTATTCTGTATTTAAAGGGTTAAGCAGAAAAATGTTCACTGCGTGCAAACTGAAATGTTCTGGAAAATGTTGATCACTGAGGAATGCAGGAGTTAATCTTAAACCACTGATAAGGAAGTTAATGGTGCAAGAATAACTGTGGTACTGGCTGGTAAAAACAAGTAATCAAACTATCAATTTTAATGAATGTTCTGTGTGCTACGTGTATGTACGTGCAGGAGGGTCTATATAAGGAGAACTCAAAGTACAAGTAGCCAGACTGCTGGCATATTACTATCATGTAGCAGATCTCCATGCATGTAAAATTAAAGCTGTTTTACTTGCTTACAAGAACTTGGTGTGATTCTTCCAGAATATGTTAGAAGAGTAAAATCTTTCGACAGTTACTATTGTGGGTGGCCAGTGATGTGCACTGCTTTCTATATATGTGATCTGTATTCCATAACACGGACAGTGTCTGGGTTGTGCACATCTCCCACATGCATGTTCTTTGACATGTGGAAGTGTACTTGAGGTCTCTGGAGCATGTTGTGTGGACAGATTGTTATCTTCTGATGTAGCATTCCTGACCTCATTTGGTGAGACCCGGCTATGTAACTGAGGTCGTGCTTGCACCTACATTGACAGCATGATATGGGTATTCAATGGTGTCTGTCTACACAGGGCATGTGTATAAGGCATGGTATTCCCTTTGTGGGGTACGTTTGCAGACTCTACAGTTGTTTCAGGTGTCCAGTGGGGAACATGGCAAAAGGGCCACTGTACACATTTATTTGGCTACTGAGGGGATGGAACAGGGTGCCATGTCTTTTTACTTGCTGGATAACACACAGTCAGGAGATGTAACACATCAAAGTACTTTCTGATGTCAGTGGCACTGTTGTGGTCAACAGGCATGTAGTCCACTGCAATCATACTGTGGTTACTATCTGTGAGACAATATGCAGGGAACTACCAATATAGTGGTTGTTGCCTAGCCAAGTCTGTTTGTGTATGAGATGTGGGTGGAGAGGGTTCTCTGAGTAACAAAAGGGTTGCCTATATTGTTCACTAATCCATACTGTCACATGTAGGGCTATGGATTGTCTGCACCAACCTCTCCGGTGTTTGACATCTGTTGGCCTTGTAATGTGGACATTGTGACATATACTAGGTCCTCAACATAATAATTTAGCAAAACCCACCCCACAATGGATCCTGTTATTACACAATCACAGCAACCCCCACACAGGATACTGATGGCACACACACACACACACACACACACACACACACACACACACACACACACACACACACACACACACACACACACACACACATACTTGCCAGTACAGAGATTCAACCCCCTACCTAGCTATGTATTGCTACTATTGTGCACTGCATTTATAACATGGGCCACAGAGGTTATAAGATGGATGTTGTCCCAAGGTACTTCTAAGGTGAGGGACATCACCAGCTCTTGTAAATACTGGCATTGGGTGAGGCAGTGGGTGAAAGATCCCAAAAATAATTTTCTCCTGCACACACATTTACATTTGCCAGGGGTGAGGTTCAAACCTCCATCTAACAATCTTTTCAGATCATTATGTTACTCATTTAACACATGCACCACTGACCTTACATGGTTTAAGGTTGGCAACACCTACTTCTAAGGTGGATGATATCTGCAGGACTGCTAAAGTCAGGCATTAAGATGTGTACTGGATGTAAATGGGGCCATTTGTGTGACTGCAGCAGCAACTTGTTTCCCTGCACATACATTTACAAAATACAAGCTGTATGCCTTTTCTAAATCCAGAGGAAGCTTCACTAGGCCCATTTTCCTGGGCTCCAGGACCATTATCCTTCCTATTCCCAGGTTGGGTAAGTTTAGGGAATCTATCCATATGCCAGTAAGGTGGTGTGCTTGTTGAACATAGCACAGTTGTGTAAATCATACTTACCTGTAACAGCAGATGTTCATAGAACACACTACCTTATTGGGAGCACCCACCCATCACCCCCCTTTGTTTCTGAATGTACATGGTTTGGGGTTGGAGTTGCTGTTGAGTTAAGCTCAGTGGCCTTTTTGTTGTGTGTGTGTTCTTGGTTTGGAAAAGTAGGTATTTGCAAGCTTGTGCTTTCATCTTCTTTTCTTTCTTTCTGGACTCTAGAAAAAAGTAGGGTTCAGTCTCTGCATCGGAAAGGCAGTCCTTGTACTCTCAGGTGATTGGTTCATCACACATACAGACAGGCAGGGGGAGGAGCTCTGAGCTTTGGTAGACTGCCAGAGATAGGGCAGCAGGGCAGTACTACCAACACACTAGTAATGCAGTGTGTTCTGTGAACATCTGTTACATGTATATACGACTTGTGAAACTGTACTTTACTAAGCAGACCTGGATATCATAACTTCAAAATTAATAAGAGTACATGCAAACTAAGACTGACTAGTCTGAAATATGTGGTTCATGTTTTAATATCAGAGGGTCTGAAATCAGATCCAGAGAAAATCTAATAAGCTACAAAAATACCAAATCTAAAAGACAAGCAGGCATTACAGAGGCTCCTAGGAATGATAACTTATCTTCCAAAGTTTTTATCAAGTATGTCTGAGATGAGTAGGCTATTGGCCCTAGGGCCTATATACGCCTAGCCAAATGGTACCCTGGCTTTTGCCACCCAAGAAAATTATTTTCCTGTGCCCCTGTCAAGCAGAGCCACAGAAGTGATCCCCGGAGTGAATTTCCTATCTCCCATCCAATCATCAAGATTGGATTGAAGAGTGCTAATGAGGAACTTTGTTTGATATATATATATATATATATATATATATATATATATATATATATATATATATATATATATATATATATATATATATATATATATATATATATATATATATATATATATATATATATATATATATATATATATATATATATTTTTTTTTTATATATATAGGTAGTTTGTTCCAGAGTATGGGAAGTCTCTGGGACAGGAATCTATCCCTCCAACATGTTTTGTTTATTGTGGTGACAAGGTTTAGGTCCCGAGAGCATGTAGCTCAAAGGGATTGGGATTTCTCTAAGTGGAGCATGTCCAACAGCTCTGGGTTTGACATAGCTTTGCATGTTAGGCAGAGATTGCCTCTGAGTAGGCGATGTGCGACAGAGTAAAGGTGGAGTTTTTTGAAATGGTCTGTGTAGAGCATCTGTTTGAGGCCGGTAATCCTCTTTGTGAGGTATTTCTGCGGCCTTTCCAGTTGTTGTAGATGTCTTGTGGGGTACATACCAAAAGGACCATTGTACTCTATAATGGGACTAATGAGTGATGAGTAGAGGGGAACAATGACCTCTTTTTTCCTGGATGAGAAACCTTTTGTGATGAGGTGTGCCACATGGAAAGATTTCCTGACTACTGTGGCGATGTGATTATCAAAGGAGAGACTACTGTCCACCTGTGTCCCAAGGTCTCTTATCACACATTCGGTGTTAAATAGACTACGGCCTATGTGGTAGTTCATGGGTACAAAGTTTTCACCAAAAGGGATGATAATGCACCTTTTGGCACTGAGCTTGAGGCCATGGCTTTGACAGCAGGCATCTGTCTCAGTGAAGCCATTTTCTAGGATGTCCACATTGTTAGGTGTTTTGATTATGGTTCCTAGTTTGCAGTCATCTGCGAACTTTGCTAGCCAAAGACCTTCTGTGTTAGCCTGTACTTCAGAGAAGTAGATACCAAACAGGAGAGGACCTAGGACTGAACCCTGTGGTACTCCACTTGTCACTGGTCTGAAGTTTGATTTAGAGTCTGCTACTTTCACAGTGTGGGTTCTGTCAGTGAGCCAGTAGGAAACCCATCCTGTGACATAGGGATTTATACCTAGTTTAGTGAGTTTATCTATAACTCCAGAGTGGGGAATGGTGTCAAAAGCTTTGGCAAGATCTAGATAGGCTGTGTGGACCACCTTACCCTCATCTACGGCTTTGGTGACCGCTTCAAAGAAGTCTACTAGGTTTAGGAGACATGATTTGTCTTTTACAAACTTGAACTGGGTAGGGTCCAGAGTTTGGAGATTACCAATGTCATTGTTTATAAGTTCCATGATGATACATTCCATAGCCTTGCAGACAAGGCTTGCCAGGCTAATTTGGCGGTAGTTCCCAGGGTCTGTGGTGGCTCCCCCTTTGTGGAGTGGGATAACCGTTGCTGTGCACCATTCAGTGGGCACAAAGCCTGAGGTAAGGCTATGATTGAACATGGTACTTAGGTGGGGTGCCAGTTTGTTCTGTAGTTCATGTAGAACGCAGCCTGGGATGTTGTCAGGTCCCATGGATGCTGTGTTCTTGTCTTTGGAGAGTGTGTTTTTTACCTGTGCAGCTATGATTACAGGAACTTTGCATTCTTCTGGTATAGAGATGGGCCCTTTAGGGAGTGAGAGAGGAGTAAAGTTAGCACTGAACCTATCTGCCAGGATGTTGGCAATATCAGTTGGTTCTATATATTTAGTGCCATTGTGCTGTAACTCAGATCTGAGTGTTGCCATTGAGATTCTTGACATGGCTATAGAATGCTTTGTGCCTGTCTTTAGAATCAGTGGCAATTTTGTTTTTGTAACTAGCTTTGGAGGATTTTATGAGAGATCTCAGCTTTTTACTGAGGCTGACCACAGAGTTCCTCCAATCATGGGATTTTACTTTTTTTTTGCAACAGTTTCTTTCTTCTGTTGTAGAGTTTGTTTATGGCAGGGGAATACCAGATTGGCTTCTTTTTTTGGAGGATAGCATTTTGGTTCTGTTAGGGATTGCTCGATCCATGCACTCGTGTAAGTGTTTATAAAGTGCATTTGTATAGGATTCTGCAATTGTACCGCTATTGTCCATCAGCATGGGTGTCGTGATATTTGTCACTTCTGTCTTAAGAAGCGTGAAGTTGGCTTTGGAGAAATTTTTTAGGTGATTTCCCTAATGGGGGATGGGGGTGGGATGTGGATGTCTAGGGTGATTAGCTTGTGGTCGGATCTGACCAATGAGGAATTGACCTCTGGTGTGGAACACCGGTTGCCCATGTTGGGAATGACCAGGTCTAGGATATTGCTGCCTCTAGTGGGGGAGTGGATAAGTTGATCCAAGTCATTGGAATTTATGAATTCCATAAAACGTTGAGCACAAGAGTTGGTACATGAGTAGTTTTCCCAGTTAATAGTGGGGTAGTTGAAATCACCCATTATTAGGGTGTTAGGTTGTACCCTAATAATTTTCTGTGTATCAAGAAATGAGGAGTGGGAACCTTGGGGCATGATGAGGGATCTGTAGCAAGCTACAATTTGGATTGCAGTCTTGCCCAGAGTTAGTTGCATTTGGATAATCTCAGATGCATTATGCTGAGCAACTAGCCTGCAGGTGTGGATATCCTTAATGAATATGGACACGCTTCCACCTTTAGTGTTTCAGTCCAGGTTAGGTGGATGAAAGTTATGGTATGAATTATAGCCTGGTAATGCAGGGGTGCTCTCTGGAGCCTTGAACCAGGTCTCTGTCACTGCACAGATGTCGAGATTCTCCATTTTAAGGAGTACCTTGAGTGAGTGCATTTTGAGGTTTAGACTTCTAGCATTAAGTAGCATTACCCTTAGATTATGCTTGCTTGTACCTGTTACACTGGTGAATTTGTCATTTGAACCTTGCCCAAAAAAGGCACTATAGGGTTGGCAAAAGCCTTAGCCAGAATCCGGAATCCCAAGGGCGACAGGTACAAGCCATCTCAAGCAAAGCATCGTGGTTTGTTGATCATGTCATCCCAGGCAGACAGATACTGGATCCCTTTAGAATGACACCAGAAGCTTAGCCAATTGTTGAATTCCAATCATTTTGTCCTTGTACTGTGTTATAATTCTGGGTGATGGCAGGATGCTACTCAGGGCTAGGGTCATACCTGCCTGGGCTACAAGATCAGAGAGCTCCTCCATGTCTCTTTTCATGTAGTCCAGGGAGGTACATCTCAGGTCATTCACACCAACGTGGACAATGACAGAGTCATATTTGTACTTGTTGTGGAGTGACCTGACTGCATGTGTTATGTGGTGGATCCTGGCACCTGACAGGCAGCTGATAGTAACTTTCTCCTTGTTTAGCCTGGTGAGTGGAACATCTGTGTGCCTGACTATAGAGTCACCTATGACTAGAGTGTTGGGTACGTTGTTATGCCTTCTGGGCTGTGGTTGAGTGGCACACTGAGTTTGTGGGCTATGTGTCATTTGGGTTGTATTGGGGGGTGGAGTTTGCTTGCGTTTCTGCTTTGCAGGTCCCTGTTGCTTAGGTAGATTTTTAATGAGAGCCTCCCTGAATGCAGGTGTGTGTTTTGTGTTTCTATGTGTGTGTTTTGGTGGTGTAGGTTTTGAGGGACTATGTGATGAGTGTGGTGTGGTGCAAGTGTTTACCTTCTCCTCTTGACTGTCTAGTCCAGTCTTGGGTGAAGAGAGCTTTGCTTCCAATTTGGCTATATAAGTGCATCTCTTACAGGTTGTAGTGTTGGGTGGTAGGAGGAGAGAGTTATCTGTGTACATGAGACAATTGCTGCATTGCCTCAAGATGTCCAGATTCATCAGGTAGACAGGAGAAAACACCAGGAGCTAACCCTTAGGCATGCCTGGATAGGTGCTTATTTATTAAGTACTAAAACTGTTTTCCTCTAGATAAGTGAGGAAAGTTGAGTTCTGTATTAATTTATAACTTATTTAGTGTTTACAATGAGTTCTGAACAAGTGTGGAGATCAAGAAGCAGATTTGAGTGCTAAAACTAGAAAACTGGCTAGTTCTAAGACACAAAATTAAACTAGAAGGCTTCCCTCCAACAGAAAGGCTTGGAGGCTCAGAACCTGACAAACAGTCCTGGATACAGCAAATCTATATCTGGACTAGACAACTTACAGGAAAGGCAGGAAACGAGCTTAGATTTTTTTTTTGTGGAAAGGGGAAAGGAGGAGCAAAAACTAACTGGGTTGGCCTTGTTAAAAGTTCTCCCTGGATTAGGTAGAATGAGGTAATAACATTAGACTGAAAGGAGTGTCCCAGATCAAATTTACAGTAGGGGTGGGCAACTGCAAAGCCACCAAGTATAAAAACAGGATACCAAAAGGGAGGGAGGATGGGAACAAAAATCAGAACAAACAAACCCAACCAGATGCTTAACAATTGTAGAAAATTTCTAGTTAATACCTCATGCACAGTGAAATTGGCTAGAAAAGTATATGCAGACAATAGAAGTGCTATAAATAACTTGTAAAAATAAACAAAAAAACAGGATACTTAATGTTATATATCACAGATTTGTTGGCTCAGAGCCCTTCCTCTGATTATCTCAGTGTGAAATGGCAGAAGCACTAATTAGTTAACTTCTTAAGTAACAAAGTTGAAACCTAAAACAACTTTAAAAACAAGTTTGAAAGAACCATTGAGGTGCTTACTCCAAGCAGTAGTCCAGGCAACCCCAAATCAGCCAATAACCATAAACAGTTCACTCTCACTGAAATGTTATACTGGCTTTGGCTACACTATGATGGGCTAGAACATGTGCTCAGACACAAAGCTTCTACTAACTAACAACTAGGCCCAAAACACAAGCCTGAATATGGACAATGCTACACTTAAGTAGAAACAAAAATGCAGAAATGTTTAAACAGATAAAGTATCAAGGAGACTCTATAGAATGCTTTTAACTGCAAACAAGTTATAAGATACTCTCCTTAGCAGGAAATCAGAACAAACAAACCCAATCAGATGCTTAACAATTGTAGAAAAGTTCTAGTTAATACCTCACACACAGTGAAACTAGCTAGAAAAGTATATGCAGACAATAGAAGTGCTATTAATAACTTGTAAAATAAGCAAAAAACAGGATACATAACGTTATATATCACAGAGTTGTTGGCTCAGAGCCCTTCCTCCGATTATCCCAGTGTGAAATGGCAGAAACACTCACAAGTTAACTTCTTAAGTAACAAAGTTGAAACCTGAAACAACTTTAAAAAAAGCTTGAAAGAACCAATGAGGTGCTTATTCCAAGCAGTAGTCCAGGCAACCCCAAATCAGCCAATGACCATAAAAAAATCACTCTCACTGAAATGCTATACTGGCTTTGGCTACACTATGATGGCCTGGAACATGTGCTCAGGCACACAGCTTCTACTAACAAACAACTAGGCCCAAAACACAAGCCTGAACATGGACAATGCTTCACTGCCCACACTACTTAGGTAGAAATAAACTGCAGAAATGCTTAAACAGATAAAGGATCAAGGAGACTCTAGAGAATGCTTTTAACTGTAAACAAGTTATATGATACTCTCCTTAGCAGGAAATCAGAACAAACAAACCCAACCAGATGCTTAACAATTGTCGAAAATTTCTAGTTAATACCTCACACACAGTGAAACTAGCTAGAAAAGTATATGCAGACAATAGAAGTGCTATAAATAACTCGTAAAAATAAGCAAAAAAACAGGATACTTAATGTTATATATTACATATTCGTTGGCTCAGAGCCCTTCCTCCAATTATCTCAGTGTGAAATGGCAGAAACACTCACAAGTTAACTTCTTAAGTAGCAAAGTTGAAACCTGAAACAACTTTAAAAAAAGCTTGAAAGAACCAATGAGGTGCTTACTCCAAGCAGTAGTCCAGCCAACCGCAAATCAGCCAATGACCATAAACAATTCACTCTCACTGAAATTCTATACTGGCTTTGGCTACACTATGATGGCCTGGAACATGTGCTCAGGCACACAGCTTCTACTAACAAACAACAAGGCCCAAAACACAAGCCTGAACATGGACAATGCTTCACTGCCCACACTACTTAGGTAGAAATAAACTGCAGAAATGCTTAAACAGATAAAGGATCAAGGAGACTCTAGAGAATGCTTTTAACTGTAAACAAGTTATATGACACTCTCCTTAGCAGGAAATCAGAACAAACAACCCCAACCAGATGCTTAACAATTGTAGAAAATTTCTAGTTAATACCTCACACACAGTGAAACTAGCTAGAAATGTATATGTAAACAATAGAAGTGCTATAAATAACTCGTAAAAATAAGCAAAAAAGCAGGATACTTAATGTTATATATCACAGATTCATTGGCTCAGAGCCCTTCATCTTATTATCTCAGTGTGAAATGGCAGAAACACTCACAAGTTAACTTCTTAAGTAACAAGGTTGAAACCTGAAACAACTTTAAAAAAAGCTTGAAAGAACCAATGAGGTGCTTACTCCAAGCAGTAGTCCAGACAATCCCAAATCAGCCAATGACCATAAACAGTTCACTCTCACTGAAATGGTATACTGAGCTTGACTACGCTATGATGGCCTGGAACATGTGCTCAGATGCACAGCCTCTACTAACAAACAACTAGGCCCAAAACACAAGCCTGAATATGGACAATGCTACACTGCTACACTACTTAGGTAGACATAAACTGCAGAAATGTTTAAACAGATAAAGGATCAAGGAGACTCTAGAGAATGCTTTTAACTGCAAACAAGTTACTTGATACTCTCCTTAGCAGGAAATCAGTACAAACCCAACCAGATGTTTAACAATTGTAGAAAATTTCTAGTTAATACCTCACACACAGTGAAACTAGCTAGAAAAGTATATGCAGACAATAGAAGTGCTATAAATAACTCGTAAAAATAAGCAAAAAAACAGGATACTTAATGTTGTATATCACAGATTCATTGGCTCAGAGCCCTTCAACTGATTATCTCAGTGTGAAATGGCAGAAATACTCACAAGTTAACTTCTTAAGTAACAAAGTTGGAACCTGAAACAGCTTTAAAAAAAAGCTTGAAAGAACCAATGAGGTGCTTACACCAAGCAGTAGTCCAGGCAATCCCAAATCAGCCAATGACCATAAACAATTCACTCTCACTGAAGTGGTATACTGGCTTAGCCTCTACTAACAAACAACTAGGCCAAAAACAAGCCTGAATATGGACAATGCTACACTGCCCACACTATGTAGGTAGAAATAAACTGTAGAAATGCTTAAACAGATAAAGGATCAAGGAGACTGTAGAGAATGTTTTTAACTGCAAACAAGTTATAAGATACTCTCCTTAGCAGAAAATCAGAACAAGCAAACCCAACCAGATGCTTAACAATTATAGAAAAGTTCTAGTTAATACCTCACATACAGTGAAACTAGCTAGAACAGTATATGCAGACAACAGAAGTGCTATAAATAACTCGTAAAAATAAGCAAAAAACAGGATACTTAATGTTATATATCACAGATTTGTTGGCTCAGAGCCCTTCCTCTGATTATCTCAGTGTGAAATGGCAGAAACACTCACAAATTAACTTCTTAAGTAGCAAAGTTGAAATCTGAAACAACTTTTAAAAAAGCTTGAAAGAACCAATGAGGTGCTTACTCCAAGCAGTAGTCCAGCCAACCCCAAATCACCCAATGACCATAAACAATTCACTCTCATGGAAATGCTATACTGGCTTTGGCTACACTATAATGGCCTGGAACATGTGCTCAGACAAACAGCCTCTACTAACAAACAATTAGGCCTAAAATACAAGCCTGAATATGAGCAATGCTACACTGCCTACACTACTTAGGTAGAAATAAACTGCAGAAATGTTTAAACAGATAAAGGATCAAGGAGACTCTAGAGAATGCTTTTAACTGCAAACAAATTATTTGATACTCTCCTTAGCAGGAAATCAGAACAAACAAACCCAACCAGATCCTTAACAATTGTAGAACATTTCTAGTTAATACCTCACACACAGTGAAAATAGCTAGAAAAGTATATGTAGACAATAGAAGTACTATAAATAACTCGTAAAAATAAGCAAGAAACAGGATACGTAATGTTATATATCACAGATTCGTTGGCTCAGAGCCTTTCCTCTGATTATCTCAGTGTGAAATGGCAGAAACACTCACAAGTTAACTTCTTAAGTAACAAAGTTGAAACCTGAAACAACTTTAAAAAAAGCTTGAAAGAACCAGTGAGATGCTTACTCCAAGCAGTAGTCCAGGCAACCCCAAATCAGCCAATGACCATAGGAGGGTGGCCTAATGGTTAAGGTCTTTGCCTTACAAACACAAGGTGCAGGGTTTGAGTCTCACAAGGGATAATTGGCTAGGCTTAAAATGGCTCACAAGGGCAATTAGCTTAGTACTAACTTATGAACCTTATGAACCTTATAAACAATTCACTCTCACTGAAATGCTATACTGGTTTTGCCTGCACTATGATGGCGTGGAGCATGTTCTCAGACACACAGCCGCTACTAACAAACAACTAGGCCGAAAACGCAAGCCTAAATATGGACAATGCTACACTGTCCACACTACTTAGGTAGAAATAAACTGCAGAAATGTTTAAACAGATAAAGGATCAAGGAGACTCTAGAGAATGCTTTTAACTACAAACAAGTTATTTGATACTCTCCTTAGCAGGAAATCAGAACAAACAAACCCAACCAGATGCTTAACAATTGTAGAAAATTTCTAGTTAATACCTCACAAAAAGTGAAACTAGCTAGAAAAGTATATGCAGACAATAGAAGTGCTATAAATAACTCGTAAAAATAAGCAAAAAAACAGGATACTTAATGTTATATATCACAGATTTATTGGCTCAGAGCCCTTCCTCCAATTATCTCAGTGTGAAATGGCAGAAACACTCACAAGTTAACCACTTAAGTAACAAAGTTGAAACCTGAAACAACTTTAAAAAAAAAGCTTGAAAGAACCAATGAGGTGCTTACTCCAAGCAGTAGTCCAGGCAACCCCAAATCAGCCAATGACCATAAACAATTCACTCTCATGGAAATGCTATACTGCCTTTATATATATATATATATATATATATATATATATATGTATATATATATATATATATATATATATATATATATATATATATATATATATATATATATATATATATATATATATATATATATATATATATATATATATATATATATATATATATATATATATATATATAAAATATATGTATATATATTGAAGAAAACTGTTAACTAAGGATGTAACTGTGAATGGAGTGGAGCAATGAACAGTTAATACAGGTTGAGATCTCATGAAACTGATTGCAAATGCTGCCGGATTAAAACACTATGGTGTGAATAAGCCAGCTGATTTGCAAATAGATGCCAGTCAGAATGTTAGTGGAGCAGTAATCACGCAAGATAATAGGCAATTTGCTTTTAGGTTAAGTACATTTATAGATATAGAAAGGATGTGCTCAGATAAGAATGAAACTGCTTGCAATGTGAAAAATTCTACAAATACAGTTATGGAAACAGACCATTGCAAAGCATATTCAAAAAGTAAGCCTTCTTGAATAAATGTTTGCTGAGACTGCAGAGAATACTAATTTATCTGGAAAAGTATGACATAAAAGTAAAATGCAGATCAGGCAAGGAAATGCACATAGCAGATAAGTTAAACAGGCAATATTTGCAAGCAAGTCATAAAGAACTGCTTGAAGAAGCACTAGAGATTATTTAAGTAATTCCATAATCATTAGCAACTAACAAAGTAAAAGAATTTCAAAGAGGTACTGCATGTGGGTATATGCAATGCTGTGCCATGGCATACTGTGCCTGCAGTGTTTTGTGGACTGTGCTACAATTTTATATGTCCTTTGATCTGCATATCAGCCTTTTACATTGCACATTATCGGCAATACTCAAACATTCACATAGTGCTCCCCTCACTTTTGGCAGAGTTGTGCTGTTCAGCTACAATGCATTTGAAAGACATCCATAATCAGCATGCTAATGAATCCAATTAAAACCCACCAATGAATGTCTCTGAATACAGTTGGATGAATAGAAGGTCGGCACCCCCAATCAGTAGACAGTGGCTGCATAGCACTGACATACAATACATTAATCTGCTCTGTTCTCTATAGTAGTGAAGTGGTGTAATGTAGCTAAGAGCTGTGTACACCCTTGACAGAAGTTATATAGTGCAAGTGTGACTGAATCACGATACTATACCACTTCTGAATGATAATGATGTATATGACATGCATGGGCCTAATTTAAATAGACCTTGCCTGCAGACAACCATGTTTATATGCAGCTGTAGAAAACTGAGCAGTCACCACACCACTTTTGAAACCATGCAGTGATTCTTTCTGTCAGGCTTTTGGCTTGAATACTACATACGGCTGCACAAGGTGGACTTGTGTAATATACAGTTCTTTATGAAAACTGTACTATGGTTATGAATTTCATCCACTGCTAACAACTCAGTATCCCTGACAAAGTAACTCAAAAAATCAAGAGAAAACTCCCATGCAATAATCGTTTGAAATTCTTCAGTTCTTCCATGAATGGATAAATGTTAGGTGGTAACACATTCTATGTCTGACTCATTTAGTTGATATAAAATGAATTCCTGCTTTGTCCAGAAAAAATGCAGAATTTTCTTTGCTGGCAGACTTGTTGCAGCTACACAGCCTAACATATGCTTAAATATGCTAAGCTAGAACTATGCAGCACAGTGGCAGCCTAAGCCTGCTGCACATCCAGACAGCATGCCCGGGGGAAATAAGGCAAAATATCTCAGGTAGAAAGACTACAGCAAAAAATAAACTGATAAAGGTTGGTAAAAAAAATATGTTTAATGCTATATGATGGTAGAATAGAGTGACAAAGTAAGCAATAGTACAACACAATGGACATGATAGTCTGTAAAAAAATAAGTAGTATTGCTTTGAGCAATTGTATGGACTGTAACAAGTAATGTAGGTTTGTCTTTTGTAACAAAAGGCAGAATAGGTGCGTCAATCTGCACCAAAGGAAAAAATATTTAAGAGAAAAATACAATCTAAATGTTACAAAGTCAGCAATATTAAGTACTGAACAAACTGAAATGAAATATAACCCAAAAAATTGTTCTACACTGAAATAAAGGCATAACTGAATAAAATATTGCATTTGTACCTGTATGATAATACAGCAAGCAAATAGCAAAGTGTCTCACCCACTAATAGATATTTTGACATTCTGTGCCCCATTTATATTGAAATGTTTTAAAATATCTGTAACTTTTGCTTTTAGAAGCTAATTGATGTTCAGCATGTGACACTTTAAATAGCTACATTTTGCATTAGTTCTGTTTTGTCTGATGGAAGTCTTGCTCACAGAAGCAAGATGAAAGCGCTTGCACTACTTGTTTTTATGAATTAAAACTTGTCTCTGTGTATTATATTTTGTTTCTTGGATTTGTCTTGCCACCTGTGGTCGTTTTTCAGCATTTTTGCAGTTATTTTTTACAAGTTTGTTAGTGGTTTTTGTTTGTTTACCACATGGCTGCAAGTGCAAGTTTCACTCAGGAACCTTTGTTTTCACAAGGAAATGAACCTTTGGATGACTCTAGCTGCAACAGTTTGGATTTAAAACAGTTGCTGAATGTTGTGTCTGCCCTGAGCAAGAAAGTAGATGACCTTACAACTACTGTGAATAACTTATCCATGAGGCCTTTTACCTCTGAATCTAATTACCAGCAGGAATCTGCCAACAACAATGGTAACGTTAGCATTTTAAATGGTGAGCCTGACCCGAAGGGGAATCCCGTAACAATGGCTGAAGCCAGTAGAGGTAAAGCTTTGCTTACAGTTGACTCTGCTGTTCAGTTGGGAGCCCGGAGTGAAACAAAGGTTTCCCAACTTAATTCTAGTGTAAACAACATTGCTAGTTTAAATAACACTGCTTGTGCAGATTATATCCATCGTTTGGGAACTCATAGGGATATGAGTGTTGCCCAACCTGTCATTGCGTTAAACACTGTTTCGAATACTTTTGCTGGTATGCACCTTAAAGATTGGCTGAATGAGCCTGTTTCATTAAATACTGACAGTTCCTGTTTAAATGGCAACCAGCCTAGTGAAGCCGTTAAATTCAATATTGTAGAAAAATTAAAAATGTTTGACAACAAGCTCTTTAAAGTTAAAAAGCTGCAACTAGAAATTGCCTACTTCAGGGAATGCTTAAAAAGATGCCAGGTACCTAAAGGGTTGAGATCCTGTCATTTTCCAACAGGTCTAGTAGGCAATTCTGTTTTTCATCAGGATTTATTATGCTTATTTGATAAACATGGCTTTGAGTTGATTGAAATGTACATCAAACATTATACAGTCATTATTGAGGCACTGAATGAAGAGAGAGAAGCACTTCACCAAGGTATTAAAATGGACCCAGATTTTGAGAGATACATAGTATGAATATGACCGTATTTTTACAAGTATTAATGGTCAGATATCCAAGCTAAAAGCCACAAAAAATAAAAAAAACTGGTAAGGGACAGTAATTACTACAGTAAGGGATCAGCCTACCCTAAACCTCCACCTGCCCAGGTTTGGCTTAATCCCTCGATTCATTCTAATGGGTCCAGATAGACCACGTGTTCAGCCCCCTGAATACAGCTATGGCGAGGCAGTAAGTGAACCACGGGAGCAACAACCTGAGGGCTCTAGTTGGAATGGCCAATTGCAGAATAGCACCAGAAGTAAGAACATATCAAGGGGTATTGTCACTAATGCCAACCAAGAGAATAACGCCAATCAAAGGAACAACAGCCGGGACTTTGCTTCACCTAACGAAGAACCTGTTTTTGGCAACAACCCTCAGAATTACGAGAATAGTTCTCAAAATTTTTACAACCGAGGCCACTTCCAAAGCAATTCGTCCAACAACCCGAGGCCATTGAATGCGAAGGGCCTGAGACTGAACTGGTCAACCCAGAGGTAGTTGCTATTCCAGCCAGCTATGACCTTGCTGGTGCTTCTGATAGAGTTAACACCAGTTCTTACAGTATTGTGTTTAATAGCAACCAGGACATTAACATTTTTAACTATTCAAGCATGGCTGTGGACACATCTTTGGCTAACCTTCTTGCCAAAGGTTTAACTTTTGTCCCTGACCAGAGAGCTAATCTAGCAAGGACAGTCATTGATTTAAAACTCTTCACACGTAAATTAAATTTGGAGAATATGTTTAAGAACCAACCCACAGCAGATAGAGAATGCAGAATACCCAGCGTATTTAACCCACCTTTGCCTCCTGCCTTGTTGACTTTTGAACGTGTATGTGAATTGGATTTACGTGACATTTTAGATAGTAGTAGATCTGTTTCTTCCAGTAAAACTTTGAATTTTAATGAGGTAGACTGGGATAGGTTGAATTCTTTGCATTTTCAGAATGTTAAAATAGTCAAACCAGATAAACGAGGTGGCCTTGTGTTTTTTGATGAATTTGATTATAGAGATCGTATGTTGAGATTGTTGAATACTGACAATTATACATCAGCCTCATTGAATGAAATGAACAAATCACAAAAGAAAGTGAAGGTTTGTTTGAACAACTTGTTCATAGAGTCTAGGATTTCATTGGACCTGTATAATTATTTGTCATGCTTGGCCCCACTGACGCCTATAATTTTTGGAATTCCAAAGGTTTACAAGAGCTTAGAGGATCCACCCCTCTGGCCTATTGTGAATGGAAGAAATTCCATTACTTATCCCATTGCTAAGTACATCGACACAGTTTTAAATAAATTGGTTGAACATGTGGACCATATTTGCAAAGGCTCTTGGTCCTTTCTAAGTAACATCAATGGCCTCAAATAGAGAGATCACATTGTTTCCTGATCATTGACATTAAGGACCTGTATACCATCATACCTGTGGATACAGGAATTGAATGGGTTTCCAATTTCATGACGGATAAGGGTAGTTCAGTAAGAGAAATTGAGCTAATTTGACAAACAATTATTTCATGTTCGAAGGGAGATATTATTTTCAAAAGACGGGTGTTGCAATGGGCTCTCCATGTGGGGCTAGCTTCGCTAAACTCATGAAGGCCCATTGGGAGCAACACTTCGTCTTTAACAACAACGAGTTTAGCACCAATATCTACTACTACACTAGATGTTTGGACGATGTGTACATTATGTTTAATGACACTATCAAACACATTCCCAAGTTTATTGATTATATGAATGCCTCTATGAATTTTTTATCCTTTACATATAGTTCAAGTACAGAGAACATAGCGTATCTGGATGTAGACTTATATAAAGATAGAGGGAACCAAGTGTTCAAAGCTAAGATTCACAGAAAATTCACTTATTCCAATTCCTTTCTTCATTACACCAGTAGTCACGCTTATCAACAAAAGAAATCTGTTGTTAAGGGCCAGTTTGTGAGAGTGTCCCGCATGGTTTCTGATGACGATGAATTTTTTGTGAAATGTCAAACCTTGAGGGGAATGTTTCTGAAATGGGAGTACCCTAGCCAACTTTTAGAAGAGATGATATTTGAGGTCCAACACAAGAGAAACAATGGAGTATTTAGTCCAATACTTTCAACTAGGCATGTAGCCCTCAACACTGTGACATCTTTGGTTGAGAGCAGCCAGTCATATAAAGCAAATCCACACAAGGTGACTTTTATCACATCATTCAGTATCAATGCTAAGTTAATATGACAACTTTTGTATATAAATTGGACTCTACTTAGTTCAGATACAGATCTGACTTCTATTCTTGAAACCAGACCTAGAATTGTCTATAGAAGAGGGCAGAACCTTAAAAGTTTGTTGGAGAGGGGTAAGATCCCAGTTGCAAGAGCTCCAGGCATGTATAAATGCAAGAGCTGCTCCCAGTGTTGATTTATGAAAGTGGATAATGCCTTCTCCATTAGAGGGAAAAAATATTACATAAATAAAATATTTAATTGTGTCACCAAGGGAGTGGTCTATTTAGCAACCTGCAACCTCTGCCCGTGTTTCTACATCGATAAAACTGATCAGATTCAAGGACAGGGTCTATGAACATATTTACAGCATCAGGAAGTTAAAATTGGAGAATGCACTGGCTTAGCATGTGCACGAACACCCCCAGCACAATTTCAAGTTTAGGGTGATTGATCAAATTGAACAAGATCCCAGAGGGAACCCATCGCCCTTAAGTTAGAACTGTGTGAATTATTATGGCAAATAAAATTGAATGCCTACAATGCTTCAAGACTAAATTATTTATGTTCCTTGTCTTGTGTTTTAAAACTGAAGAGTCTGCAGAGGGAATTGATTATTTTTTCTGTACATTTGTTGTTTGTTTACATCACTGGACCTTACTAGAATTACTTTTTTATACTCTTTGTATTTTTTGTATTATATTAGTTAACTGACAGGCTGGGTAATAGTTAATTTTACTAGTGGGTATTTCTTTTGAATGAATTGCATCTTTTAAATGAATTGCTCATTTTGCACTTCAAGTAATTATTTAGCACAGTTTCTAAACAAACTCCCGGATTCACTAATCTTCCATGCAGGACTAGCTTAGTCCTGCATGGAAGTGCCCATTTAGGAGGAGGACGGCAGCGTGCCATGCATATTAACGAAGGCACGCTGTCCGACCTCCTAAGCATACACGGAGCATATACGAGTGCAGGGGGGGTGTCTGAGAGTAGAGGTCTCAGAATCAACAAGCCCCTGCAATGTAGAACAGCACAAAGTGGAAATAAATGAGTGAGACCGCTCATAGGTGTCTGCATATCCCCACCAACAGTCCCCCATGTGTACAACAGCAAGAGGACATAAAAATCAAAAGAAGAAACCCTTTTATTTTTTTTTTAAATCCGAGTACAGCTAACCATAGGTGAGTGGGTGTGCCCATTGCTTAGCTACAGTTAAAGCAGCTTAAAGGGCTGAAGAGGATAACAAGGAAGATATATGCAAATGAAGCAGCACAGTAATATTGTAGTGGGCAGAGCATTTGCCTAACGAGCAGGCATTCCTGGTTCGAGTCCCACTGCAGCACAATCTATTTTACATGGCAAAGCATAGTATAACCAATATTTTTATTGCAAAACCCACTAAATAACATATATTTATGAATTGGAGTACTGCCGGAAATGCACATGTGAAGAGTGAGTGGCATAATGAATAAGGCAATAGTAAGGAGGTGTAAGCACAGATAAGCAGTAGTAAGCAAATGTAAGCACTAGTAAATGTGTTTACGTGCATTTTCACAGGGTTAAGCATTGCCTACACAGATTAAGCAAAGTAGAAGCTAACTGAGTGTAAGAAACTATAACCTGAAATAAGCAGTGTTTACCACCATGCAAACCCGCTTATAACTGCTTTAAAGTGCCTGAATCACTCTGTATCCAATGGGCCTTTGTCTGCCCAGCAACAAAATAAACAGCCATGCAGGTCTCTAACCCAGGACCCTATACACCATAGTCCCAGTAGCTATCCACCAAGCCATCACAGAAGTATGGAAGAATGAAGTAGTAGTAAACATGTCCTCACCATAGTATAACTAAACTGAACCTGTGAAACGCATTAGTATACAGTCATATGTGTCATAACTGACTACATAACATAAATATGTAAACTAGAGTACAGCAGTAAGCCCAGAAGTGAGGTGTACTTGTAGTAGAGTGTCAAAGTCCCCAATAAAACACAAGGACCCCACAGAGTGCACGTACACATCAATCAGGGATACTAGGTATACATATAAGGTGTAATGAATAATAACACAATGCCAAAAAGGCATGATAATGAATGTCTACTGTAGGTAACACCAAGTGTTGCACAGGCCAGCTTAGAAGGTGTGAACAATGTGTACACTAGCTAACTCTTTGTGCCTAGTGGTATACCCCTTTAAACAATGCCAACCTTAGGTAAGCAGGTTTGGCCATAGCTTAGCCTTTTCAAAACCGGCCAATCACGGAAAAGTGCAGGAAATTGGCCCTACTTAAACCCAAGAGGTGGGAATACAGCTAATAACTGGTTGTAGCTTTCCCTTGCAGGCACTACGGCAGTAAGGGGAGAAGGAGTGCACTTCTGGGTGCAGCGCTGATGCATCCAGGAATCAAAGGTCATGGCTGCATTCCTAGTGTTAAAGACCATGCACAGAGACTGTTGCAGGGTCAGTACCGGGGCTCCCAATATAAAGTGGAGGCCTGGGTTCATCTCACCCACAACCTCACCAGTGCCACTGCCATACCCCAAACTGGTGAGCAGGTCAGGCACCACTATGCTGACCTGAAGTGGTGGAAGGGGGACCTCTTGGAGGAGTGGCTCCAAGAGGCTAGAGCATCAGGGGATGCCCCAGCCATGTGTAAGTATCAGTCCACTACCTGTTTAATGATTGCCAGCTCAGGTATATCATGGATAGGTATGACTAAATATTCCTCTTATGTCCCCCACAGCTGCAATGGAGCAGGCTGCGAACCAGGAGGCCCACATCTGCCACCTGGCACAGTTGCGACGCGAGGCAGGTTAGTAATACTCATGCTTTTACTGTCATAGGAAATAAAAATAAAAGTAGTAGTAAAGTTATTGCTAGTATAAAACCTGTATTGTTCAAGGTAAGTACTGCATACACCAGAGAATATGGCAGGAAGAGTCTCATATTGTTAGTATGGCAATAAAAGTGCAATACCCTGACAAAGCAGGTCTAACTGCTGGACTGTATGTGTATATTCTGGTATCATATGGTAATGTAGATTTTCAGTCATGTAACAGTACTGTAGTATTAAACACTGTTACCCACACCATGCACCATAATGTGAATGTGTAGGAATGCCTGTATATGATAGGTGTAATCCCCAGAGGCCATTTAGTACAACTGAGAGACACATAGCCAGTAAACGGGAAATGCAGAAAACAAAACCCAAGTAGCACATGCAACTGAGATGTGAACTGTTGTTTTATTAGCACACACAGCCACGGTTTGAATCCTGACAGTGGTAGTAGTCTGCATAAAGAATTATACACCACAACTGTACAGATATGTCTAGACTGTCTATTAAAGTGGCCCATATCTAATGCCTAATAACCTGTCCCCCTGGGAAATTAGTCGGATGATCCCAGATGTATAGGCAGCAAACAGGAAATACTACTGATTGACACACATCTATGACAACAAACCTGACACACTAGCAACTCTCCAGTACCTTATGTGATTAAGAAGCCACGTATGTCCCATTTACACTCCAACCTGTTAAGCTGTGGTCAGAGTGTGTACATTAACAGAGTGAGATGTATGTGCATAATACTAATGTGTAATCTGCAACCTTGAGTGGCAACAGTCAGGTAGCGCTAACAAACATTGCTCCCACAGGTATGTTGGATGTGAACACTGTGCTGTGAAATACAGACCAATATAACCTGCACTGGTACCGTCCACCCTGGTATTGTAGGAGATTGTGAGTGTTGCAGTTTCTCTGAATAATAAAGTATCACTGGTCACTGTCGCCCACACAGCACTACATAATATAACTATGTAGGAAAGCATGTATATGTGTGTGTCAGGTCACTAAAGGTGGAAGAGGGCAATATTCTAGATATGTTCAGGCATACCAGCATGTGGTCAACACATAGCCAGAGTCTGTGCAGAAAGAGTTGGATAGCATAGTGCAAAACATCAACCTGGAATCTGGCCGTATGTGTACAAACAGTTAGTTAGTGTTAACAAACATTCCCTCCTCAGGTATACCAGGTAAGAGGTGTATACTGCAGGTAAAACCGGTTCATTCGTAATGATGTTGACAGCCATATCAGTGTACAATATAGGTCTATAGGGTAGTGTAGTAAGACTTGTAAGGTTCAGATAACAGCACTGACTAGGAAAGTAATGTGGAGTACAGGAATATACTACTCGTTAATTGACATCTTTCTCCCCGCCACCTTATCTCCAACAATAATCAACATACCCACCCCAACTGGTATGTACTGACTCTGATAATGGCCAGCTGTTTGATAAATATTCTAATGGTTCCCATGCATGTGCCATATTGAATTATTCCAACATTGTTGGCATGGTGCCATCAATGTACCTGCATGCTGTTCTTATTTCCACTGTGGTCCCATATATGCATGTGCTCTGTTTGCTATGCAACTGTTCCATATCTGGTGTCTGGGTTAATGGTAATATCTATGCATGCTGTTATACCTAACCCTGGAATGTGTTGATCATTACTAACCCATATATGATTTGGAAATCTAGATACTATAGCATGCTTGGGAAGGAAAGTCCCAAGGGACCCACCTGTCCCACCTCAGCTGGTGGAGGCACTGAGTACCAGCATGTCTGGGGCCCAACCTCGCACCTCCCTGTCCATTGGTCCTGCACCATCTTCATGTGGAACTGCCTCAGGGGATGGGGCTCACCCCCCCCGGGAGTGGGCACGGACAGGCACCTGTCACCCATCGCCAGGTTGGGGTCATGGTGCGTAGAGCGATCAATGACCAGGTTGGTGATCTTCTACGCTAGCTTGAGGGCTGCATGTTGCGATTAGAGAGTCAGCCTGGCTCTGTGGCTCAGCCCCCAGCACAGCTACCTTCGGGGCTGTGAAGGTGCAGTGGTGACTGCCCATGGGTGGGGACCTCAGTCCCACTGTTACCACTAGGGGGCTTGTGGGCTTCCAATATCCCAACACCCCTCCCCATCAAGGTGTTTACCCCCTACATGTGTCATATACTGTATGTGTCTTCTGTGTCTTGTCTGTTAACCTACCCAACCTACCTCCCCAAATATACCTACTACCCCTCCCCAACATCCCACTCCCACCTGAAAAAAGGGCAGTCTGTTCCCACAAAAAAATCTCGCCCCATACATAGCTGTCCATTTCACATACATGTCCACTGGACACATGTAATCTGGTCTAATTGGCATCACAATGAATTGTTGTTGTCCTCGCCCCTCTCCCAGGGGTTTGAATGTCCAATCCTACCTCCAAATTCAGTGTATATGCACAGCTGTTGCTGTAGATGAAATGGGCAGCTATGGACATTCCCTACACCCTTCCTGCACATCCATAGCTATTTTCCCTAGTGTTTTTCCCTCTTTGTGCCCCTTTTTCACCACTTTCCTATCAACCCTTTTTCTTTTCTTTTAAAGAAATTAGCACAAGGGTAAGCGGGAGTAAGCAGTTTTAAGCAGTAGTAAGCTGGTTTAAGCCTGTTTGTGCAGGAGTAAAGACTGTCCACACAGGTTAAGCAATGTAGAAGCTAACTGAGTATAAGAAACTGTAACCGAAAGTTAGCAGTGCTTACCTCTGCGCAGACTGGTGCAAACCCACTTAAAACTGCTTTAAAGTGCCTTAATCACTCTGTATCCAATGGCCCGTGTTCTGCCCAGCAACAAAATAAACAGTTTCTGCAAGTCTTGAACCAAAGACCCAGCAAACCATAGACAAAGTGATTTACCACTAAGCCATGACAGATATACATAAATCTGATGTTATCACAAACATATCATTCTGCACAATCATTCAACCATACAGGAAATGTAGTAATATCATACCACACAACCTCTTAATGCAAAAATTCTGGACAAAGTGTGCCAAAATGTGGGTACAAATAAGGATATGTGTCAAATATTGTTCTCCTACATTTAAAACGTTGCTAGTTAAACAGTTATATGTATTAAAACACATATTTTGAATGAGTTGAAGTCTGAAACACAAAGGTGTCATCAGTAGTTACTGACTTCAATCCTGAGACCATCCATGTCAATTGCCAAGGGAATGAGGTGCAGGCCAAAAGTTTCAGCCAAACATGCATGGACATATGGACAAATATATATCTGTAAATGTAGATCAGATAGACAGATATATATATATATATATATATATATATATATATATATATATATATATATGACACAAATAATCATATAACATCAATTGTTTATAGATAGATAAATATGTTCATATATATATATATATATATATATATATATATATATATATATATATATATGTATACATACATACATACATGGATAGAAATGGGTATAGCATGTCCACATGGGAACAACATCCTGAACCACTCACTACAACATAACAGACCATATGCACTGTTAATGGGGGTGGGGGCACAAATGAGGGATACCTGGTAATTACAGCTATGTTTCCCCCTCCACAGCCCTAACAGGTATGCTGTGCAATCCAATATCCAGCACATGCAGTTCCTGACTCCAGGACCCTCCACAACACAGCTACAATGCTTTAACAGTAAGCGAATTCACCTGTACACTGTCAGGGCAATATCTGTAACATATAAAACAGAAATGTCATTCTACCATAGGGGATGTACAATGTGGAAGGAGTACACATTACAATGGTGCAGATATGCACACACATCTATACACTGACAAATATATTCGGGTACATATATATATATATATATATATATATATATATATATATATATATATATATTGATATATAGATATAGATATATCGATATATAGATATATCTATATATACATATATGAGATATATGTAATGAGGGATGAGTACAGTGGGACAATTACTCCCTTTCTTCTGGATGAAAAGCCCTCAGTGATGAGGTGTGCCACATAGCCTGGTATTACAGGTGTGCTCTCTGGAGCATTGAACCAGGTCCCATTTACTGCACAGATATCGATGATCCCCATTTGTAGGTGTGCCTCAAGAGAGTGCCTTTGTAGGTTTAGATGTCTAGCATTGAGTAGCCTTACCTTCAGTTTTGCATGCTTGTATCTGTTATGGTGATGGTTTTGTCCTTTGAACCTTGCCTAAATAAGGCACTATGGGGGTGCCAAGAGGTGTAGCAAGTAACCTGAATCCCAGGGGCAACAGGTGCAGACTATCTCTGGCAAAGCATTGTGGTTTGTCAATCATGTCATCCCAGGCAGACAGATACTGGATCCCCTTTGAATGACATCAGAAGCTTAGCCACTTGGAGTCATTGCTGTGTATATGTATATGTGTGAGTGTTCATATGTATAAATATGTACATATATGTATGTGGATATGTATATGTCCATATATGTATGTGGATATGTATATATATATATATATATATATATATATATATATATATATATATATCTATATAGATGTGTGGATATATGTGTACACATAAATGTTTACCATATGTTCAGCACATGGAGTGGAGTCCTACCTCAGCACCAATAGTCCCAACCCCTTAGTGCAAGAGGATGTCATGGATATATTGCAGGTATACATGTAGACTGTTGCTACTGTCATAGGGGTGTCTTAACAGACATGTTGGGTGTGGGAGGTCACATCTGCTGTAGACATGTGCACCATTGGCTACGGACAAACATCCTGGGTGCATCATAGTACAGTACCACTGCTAGCACAGTAACAATCCTGTGGACTACAGCAGGGATATGACCAATATATGTGGACAGTCTGGCACTCTGTGGTCAGTCCAGAAGTGTACACATGTCCCCTTCATGCCAGACAAGTGAACCAGCCTCCCAACGTGGATGTTAGTAGCCATGTACATGGGTATGTCATGACAATACTGGAGTACATATGCCCACACAGTGTATGCATGCACACACACCATTCTATCCTGACACATAATATCCAGTAAATAGTGACATACATCTGTACAGCATACCACTGCTTTGTCAGAAATACACAACAGTTATGCTGGCCTGGCTGCAGTATGTCTTGCAAATAACTGGACATAACAGCACGCTGGGTCATTACAGTAGGCTGCTAGGGATGTCACAAAGCATTGGGCAAACACAGGCAGACTGCTACACCACTGGAATACATGTTGTATGGGGGAATACACATGTAGCTGCAATTATAGTGGACTGGACATGCAGGTCACAGCACAGCGTAGTAGACACCTGTGAGAAAATGCATACCCACATCCAATGTCAACACAGCCACAGGCACATATGATACACAAGCTTAACATTGGAGCAGCGTGTAACATCAGATTGAACAGGACAGAGAACAATGGCATATACCACAGTCTATACAGAGCCCATGGTTCGTAAGTGCAATACTCATACAGTCGTCAATCATCCTTCCTCACGGGTCAGAAACCTGTGGTTCTGGAGCCACACATGTCTCTTCAACCCTGCTGTAGTGGTGCCTTGTATCTCTGAGAATTAATGGACACTCTACCACACACACACGCACACACACGCACACACACACACACACACACACACACACACACACACACACACACACACACACACACACACATCAAGCAATCACAACACAGAAACACAATTATGGACATATGTTAGGTATTGTTCTTATACACGTAGTTATATTATATTTAGTATAAATATATATGAAACCATATATGCTCTGCTGTGTTCATTGTAGGAGTCAGATAGCTGTTTTGCCTCCCAAAGAATTTAGTTTGGTGGGTGAGGGGTCATGAATGGTTCTTTGGATAGTGAAGGTTCCAGACCCCTGTCCTACATTCACAGACCACAGTACTGTACAAAAAACACAGAATGTCCAAGTAATGTCCTCAGAAACAGCCCCTACTACACACAACATGTCCAGCAGTCTGTTATCTGACTGGCTTGTTATCAGGTATGATGTCAATAAATAATGGTGTACAGACCATATGCACTATATATATATATATATATATATATATATATATATATGTGTGTGTGTGTGGGCTTCATTTGCACAACACATGTGTGCACCTCTGCAGTCTAGAGGTCAGTGTATGTAACAGTGTGCTATGCCCCTGTAAGTCAGTGTATGGGGGGTATGCACCATAAGTATCCTAGGATGTTACAACATGTGAGGAATACCAGTAGTAAGCTGCCTTAAGGTATGTGGATGTACATTACCATACATTTCACCTTGTGAACATTGCTGGCCTACTGCTTACTGCCATCAGTGTGATTGTGATGATTTCATTTATGCATTGTTATGTGACAGATACCACCCATAGTGTCAACCCAGGTCTTTTCCCCCTAGGGATTGCATGCAGAGTGTATTTAGAGGCCACTGGGCTATACATCTGCATTACATACTGTTGATTGCTTGTTATGCTGTGGCTAAGTCTGTCTTTCCTGTTATACTACTTGAAGGCCTTGGCATGGACACTAACAGATGTGATGTTTTTGGATTACTGTAATAAATGATCTGTTTGAGTGTTGCATTACTCTGTTGTATGTATGTCAAAGCATAATCAGCTATATGACATGGCAGAACCTTTCCTATGTATACAAACCTCTGTGTTGTGTTACACCCTTTGACTTCTCTGTGGGTATATGTGTCAGGCAACAATTGTCTGTGGTATGGCTGACTCATACACTGTCCATCAGATGAGGTTGCAACTGTAGGGATACTGGCTGTTCAGTATAGTGTGCACCCT